>NC_091127.1:6000000-6115000 GCF_040183065.1 Periplaneta americana | reverse complement strand
TAATTGCAGGGTACAAGGGTTAAAAAGGTCCACCACTGTTGCCAGACCTGCTGCATATCCTCAGAATAAAAATACACAAAACAGAGGGGCGGAGTACGTAATATCCACGTTACGTCTCTTTGAAAAAGTTTCGCAGGTACTGTGCAACAGACTCGGTGTTTCGTAAGTGAAGACTTATTCAAGCCGGATGTTGAGATACACGACGCGCTTCCCACCGGAGCTGTAAACATGATATACAGACGGGGGTGATGAATTGTGGAACATTCAGACCGCAGAATGTATGCATGCAAATCTACACTCATGACGCAGCTTTAGTACGCACTTCTTTCTCATACCAGGTGGCTGCGTTTCTCATACAAAAACGAAAGAAATATGTACCGTGGTGCAAAAAAAGAATTGTAACAATTCGGAATGAAGTGATAGTGTCTGTATCCTTGTCACGTTATGTTGGTATCTTTATTAACATATTTGATCCGGTATGTCATAGTCGTGTCGCTGTTATTTCCGGTGTGACTCCTCCCCTTTGCGTACGTCTTTGGAAGTGAAGGCTCTATAAAATCTAGGTAGGTAGTATCGTTCGCCATTTTTGTTCTTTCGTTGCCGAGCTACCAGACGAGGAATCTATTTGCCACACCGTTAAACATTATCATGTCGTAGCTCCTATGATAATAAATCAAACGCAATGTAATTAAGCAAATAATTGAGCGGCAAATAACGTCCTCATGTGATTTCTTGCTAACGAAAGAGCCAAAATGGCGGGCGATTATATTAAGTATTTATCGAGCCATAGGAAATTCATTACATCATCAATAGCGAATGACAAGACGCACACGTTTAAATGTAGCCGACCTGCAACGTGATTGGTTGCCGGAAATAAGAGCGACGGGACTATACATGTATACGAATAGTCGCCCTCGGTAGCGCAGTTGGTATAGCGCTGGCCTTTTATGCTCGAGGTTGCGTGTTCGATCCCGGCCGAGGTCGATGGTATTTAAGTGTGTTTAAATGTGACAGGCTCATGTCAGTAGATTTACTGGCTTGTATCCTGCGGGATAAAAATTCCGACACACTGCGACGCTGATATAACCTCTGCAGTTGCGAGCATCGTTAAATCAACCATATTTATTATTATGTATACGAATATTTTCAATGAATTGTTCAGTCTATAACTTATCATAGGCCTACTTTAAATTGACTTTAAGTCGAGTCAAACATTTAAAATATTACAGAAATGTGTGAAGGACAAAAAGTTTTAATGACCTGTAACATACATATTTCATTTTCATCATTCATTTAGTGTTCTGCCCAAGGTAATGCCTTTCAATGCAAACCCAGCATTCTCTAATCTTTCCTATTTTCTGCCTTCCTCTTTGTCTCCGCATATGATCCATATATCTTAATGTCGTCTTTCATCTGATATTTTCTTCTGTCCCGAACTCTTCTCCCGTTCACCATTCCTTCCAGTGCATCCTTCAGTAGGCAGTTTCTTCTCAGCCAGTGACCCAGCCAATTCCTTTTCCTCTTCCTGATCAGTTTCAGCATCATTCTTTCTTCACCCACTCTTTTCAGCATAGCTTCATTTCTTATTCTATCTGTCCATTACACACGCTCCATCCTTCTCCATATCCACATCATTCCAAATGCTTCTAGTCTCTTCTCTTCAGTTCGTCCTAATGTCCATGTTTCTGCCCCATACAATGCCACACTCCATACAAAGTAATTAACATGCATACATACATACATACATACATACATACACACATACAGTCGTCCACACCTGTGGAATAAAGGTCAGCGCGTCTGGCCGCGAAACCAGGTGGCCCGGGTTCGATTCCCGGTCGGGACAAGTTACCTGGTTGAGGTTTTTTCCGGGGGTTTCCCTCAACCCAATACGAGCAAATGCTGGGTAACTTTCGCTGCTGGACCCCGGACTCATTTCACCGGAATTATCATCTTTATATCATTCAGACACTAAATAACCTAGATGTTGATACAGCTTCGTAAAATAACCAAATAAAATAAATAAAAATAAATACATACAGTCCACACCTGTGGAATAACGGTCAGCGCGTCTGGCTGCGAATCCACCTGGCCCGGATTCGATTCCCGGTCGGGACAAGTTACGTGGTTGAGGTTTTTTTCCGAGGTTTTCCCTCAGCCCAAATTGAGTAAATGCTGGGGTAACTTTCGGTGCTGGACCCTGGACTCATTTCATCGGCATTATCACCTTCATCTCATTCAGACGCTAAATAATAATAATAATAATAATAATAATAATAATAATAATAATAATAATAATGATTTATTTAACCTGGCAGAGTTAAGGCCATACGGCCTTCTCCAACACTCAACCAGGAGTAAAAACTGCGTTTTAGAAACACTACAAATTTACAAAGTACACACAAAACTGAATAAGATAATAATAATAAAATGTAAACAACAAGTAAGAAGAAATCAGACATAATATATAACATACAGAAAGAAAGAAAAAAGCATAATAAAATGTGAACAGCAGGTCAAAAATAAATGAGGCCTACAATGTATAAAAAAATACGAAAATTATTGATGATAATAATAATAATAATAATAAATAAGAATAGTAATGATAATAATGATGATAATAATATTAATAATAATAATAATAAATAAAATAATAATAACAGGCCTAATAGTATTAATAATGCTAATAGTAGTAATACAATAGTGCAGTACAAAGCATACAATGAATACAATATTTTTAAGTATACACAGTAAGGAAAATTATGTTTATATATAGCTCAACTTATCACATTAGAGATATACCATTATCGGAAAATATGAAAACAAAAATATAAAATAAGTTCAATATCACTAGAACATAAAAAAAAATGTGAATACGTGGAAATATGCAATACAACTAAAGATGTTGATAAAGCGTCGTAAAATAACCTACTAAAAATACACACACATACATACATACATACATACATACATACATACATACATATACAAAATTAAAGAATTCAGTAAACCCATAAATGTTCAATTATTATTGTTCACGAAAAGCAACAGTGAAATAAAATGTATGTAACATAAACTGTGAAATCTTAAAATCTCGATACATGTCGAAATTACGCCAACGAAATGGACAAATTTATCTAGTCGCGCGCGGAATTCTCCTCCTCAAATTTCACTCTTGAAATAATATGTCCAGTGCTTCCTAACGGTTGCGGACAGAACGAAAATTTGTATTATTGCGTAAAGTGAACGACGAAAAGGCAGCTAGACTACAAATCAAACGACTACAGTTGAAGATATCGGAAATATTAATGGGTAGCTTAATGCGGAACAATTCCGCGCGCGACTAAAGTAGGATAAATTGTTAATTTTATATAAACTCGTAAAAGTCCTGAATTGGATTTTATAAATTCCTAAATCTTTCTTTTTTAGCATCTAGAAATCCGTTTCCAACTGATAAGAGGTCAGGGATATTCCTGGTACTGAACGAGGAATGCTTACGTCATCCCCCTTTAGCATCATTGAGATGACTGTCGGTTGGGGTTCGCCTGTACGGGCCCGCTGGTGACAGAAACCTTCATATGTCGTCTCCATGGCAACTTCCAGCTGAGAAGCCGTCCGTAGAGTCACTCACTCGCCTTATCGGTACCTTCTGGGAGAAAATGATTAATGAACCTGCATTTAAGTCTGAATGGCGATGTACATTCGTCCTCCCTCATCTATATAGGCCTACATACATACTTACTTGTTTACACACACAAACATAAAATAGCGTCCCATTATAGAAGTAGTGACGAGAAAAACTGCATATGGGCTATTCCATATGAAATCGATCAGTAAAAAACCTCGCATTTTTTTAATACTCTAATTTTTTCCCTATTTATACAAGGTGCTGAGGAAAGTGCATTTTCAAAAATATACTATCGAAAGTCAAACGGTTTTCGTACTATTGAGCGACAAATTTAGCGTATTTTATAAAAACAAGCCTCTTTCAGCGCTCAGAACTCTGGAACCATTTACTGCAGAACATTGAACGGAGCTCATTTTGAAGCTGACATTTGGTTGGTTATGTTAAGAAGTAATACTTATTTTTTATTGTATACAGAGAGATAGATAATCTGATTTTACTTACTTTTAGGCTTTTTGCCAATTTGTAAAAATGTAAAAAATATTGAGAAAAAACCTTGCATTATTAAGAGGGATTCGGCAGTGTTTGCTTAGTGTCACGGCAATAAGTTTCGGGGGTATTAAATAAATTATTTTCACACGCCTGGACTTGAACGGCGCAGTACCGCACGCACTGACCGAGAGATGATGATAATCGAGCGTTGGACGTCATTTTACTCCTGTGTTTATGAAAACCTGTGATAAAGCTAGCCTAGCTATGCGCTATTAGACGAAACATCACGTGTTTATGTCTCCTGGCCTTGCTTGTCTCGACTATCTACAGTCAGCTGGTTAGTTCACGCGCGTACTATTTATTTTCTTTATTTGATATTTTCAATACTTTATCAACGGTGCACCAGTAAAAATATGTGTTTATTTGTACTTTCAATGCGGAATCTAACCATATATATTAAAAATATTTTTTCGTGGGCAAAGGCGTCTTAATGAAGAAAAATCTAAATTTCTCCATTTCCATAAAAAGTAAGAAAAACTGTTTACATGTCAGTATAACTATAATTTATCAGCATCAAAATAAACCATGATTTTGATCATTGGGTGAAAGGGTTTCGGAGCCACAACAGTTTAAAGTTGCTAATTTTATGAAAATACGATAAATTTAAATATTTTAAATTTAAACACTATGAAGTTCTGATGCCTCATACTTTGCACAAAGCATTGTATCACAGTTGT
This sequence comes from Periplaneta americana, assembly GCF_040183065.1. Taxonomy (NCBI): domain Eukaryota; kingdom Metazoa; phylum Arthropoda; class Insecta; order Blattodea; family Blattidae; genus Periplaneta; species Periplaneta americana. The sequence goes on along the minus strand of NC_091127.1, from coordinate 6,110,146 downwards.
CAACGGACAGAAAAAGTTTCATTATATTTAAAAATTGCAAGGTCAATTTTCTCTATATTTCGGTCGATTTGAGATGGAATAGCCCATATGATACTTTCTTATTTAACGTTTGTCATGATGTAATATGATAAGCTTATTATGCACTTTACCTTACACCAGTATGAGGACTGTTCATCATCATTATTATTATTATTAGGTCTATTATTATTATTATTATTATTATTATTATTATTATTATTATTATTATTACTTACTTGCTTACTGGCTTTTAAGGAACCAGGAGATTCATTGCCGCCCTCATATAAGCCACCCATTCTCTATTTGTAACATTTTTTTATCCTTAAAATTAAAGAAAAAAGATATTTTACTAACAACTTCAGATTAATGTAACTCTGAAAATATTGAGATTAGGACAAATATTTATGTGACATTTTTTGCTCAGAATGTCTTCGGAAATAAGCTCTGTAAGTGGCGGTAAATCCTTTTGAATCACCCTGTATATATTGAAATTATGATAGAAGCAGCCGTGTCGAAAATGCCATCGTGCGCCGAGCCACTGTGTAAGCTGCAACGTGCATAGCACCTATGGAGGGAGGCGGACACCCGAAGGGAAAGTGAAGCAACTGTCTGACTTATTAACGGATTTTCATTTTCCTTAAGTCAAGCACTTAAATTAAATTATGTACAGTACAAGGCTACAAACTAATGTTTAGGACGTGTAACGAAAAAAGAAATGAACAATAAATGAATAATATCACAACCTAAAATTAACTGTCTTCAGAATGTCTCTGCGACAGAGTTTCAAAATCAGGAATTATGTCACTTACTGCCAGTCGTAGTTGATCACGAAGGTATTTGTCTGTCAGTCGTGATCTAAATTTGATTTTTACTATTTTAATTATTGAAAATAATTGATCACAAACGTAAGTTGTAGCGAACATGGCTTCAACAGAGCAAGTGAAAGAACGAAGCTTCGGATATTTATTTTTTGGCAAAGATTTGAAAGTTCAACATTTGTCAAGTCCTTACATCTAGCTTTCATTTAACATCCCATTGTTAATCTGTGAGTTTAAATTGAAGATCTAACCGCATTATTAGTACATCTGGTGAAAAAGGATTGACGTACAGAGATAATAATAATAATAATAATAATAATAATAATAATAATAATAATAATAATAATAATAATAACACTTAACCTTTTAATGTTTCATCAGTAACATGTAGTAACTTATAATGCCGTTTCATGTTATACAACCGTTTTCCTCGTAATACTTGTGAACAAATCATACATTTAATATTCTCATCATATTGGCATCAAAAAATGCGTCCTCCCATCCTACTTGAAACTTTTGTTTTTATAGAGGCACATGGTTTCGAGAGAGACATTGCGACGATACGCCACTCGCAGGTCAGAGACAAATACAAATAGAACGGAGTTTGACTCCAGTGAGTGAGAGGGTGGGGTTGTAGGTAGGAAGAGAGAGAAAAGCACTGCGAGCCACAATGTGCTCGTGAGTCGTATTTTCGACACGGCTGTAGATAGGGGAACGGTAGTGTTCCAAGAAAATCTCTCCGAAATTCCCCTTTTATCCAACACAAATTTTACTTGGACTATCAGAGATATGAACCCTGATCTTCAGTGCGGAAAACTGGTGCTGTCTCTGTTTATTCTGCTAAAGATACGACCACAAAAGACAAGTCGAGGAATATTTCCCTTTCGGGCTAAAATTAGTCATAATTTTCATATTAAATGTCTTGCCTAAAAATTCGAGAATATATGATTTGGGAACAAAATTTATCACATCAACAAGACTTCAGCTTTCACACAATAAAACAATTTAATTAAGCCCTGAATATTTAACCTTTAACAGAGGATGACGTTCAGCACGACATAATATTTACATAGCATATTTATTTTATCTGTGTGCTAGAGCTAACAGCACTAAAGTTAATATGTACGTTATCTAGCTATATGTTACATATGGCAATTAAAAGTAAACGAAATCATTTGTACTAAAATAATAGAACGAAAATGATGAAAAGGTCATTTTCGGTATTTCAACGAATTCATGAAACTGACTGTTATATTAGAACCAATTAATATTTGAGTAATAATTTGATAAAAACTGATCTAGCTCTTGTTGCACGAGTTGTGATTCAAGACTGTGTTCGGTTGTGAGTTCGAATACCGTTTGGATCAATTACTCACTTTGATTTGTTCCGAGATTATTTCTCCTAACTGGTAATCTCATGAGAATTGTCTGTCAAATTATTAATGAATCTCCACAAAGAATTTAAAACAGAAATAGCTTGTAGAAACAGAATTACTAACAATATCAGCTTTCATGTTCATTGTCTTATTTTAAATCAATATATTTAATAATGTTTACAATTTCGTTTCCATAAAAACTAACAATAACACCAACATTAAATTTGTGTACTTACATACTTACTTGCTTTTAAGGAACCCGGAGGTTCATTGCCGCCCTCACATAAGCCCGCCATTGGTCCCTATCCTGAGCAAGATTAATCCATTCTCTATCATCATATCCCACCTCCCTCAAATCCATTTTAATATTATCTTCCTATCTACGTTTCGGCCTCCCTAAAGGTCTTTTTCCCTCCGGCCTCCCAACTAACAATTTATATGCATTTCTGGATTCGCCCATACGTGCTACATGCCCTGCCCATCTCAAACGTCTGGATTTAATGTTCCTAATTATGTCAGGTGAAGAATACAATGCGTGCAGTTCTGTGTTGTGTACCTTTCTCCATTCTCCTGTAACTTCATCCGTCTTAGCCCCAAATATTTTCCTAAGCACCTTATTCTCAAACACCCTTAACCTATGTTCCTCTCTTAAAGTGAGAGTCCAAGTTTCACAACCATAAAAACAACCGGTAATATAACTGTTTTATAAATTCTAACTTTCAGATTTTTCGACAGCAGACTGGATGATAAAAGCTTCTCAACCGAATAACAACAGGCATTTCCCATATTTATTCTGTGTTTAATTTCCTCCCGGGTATCATTTATATTTATTTCTGTTGCTCCAAGATATTTGAACTTCCCCACCTCTTCAAAAGATAAATTTCCAATTACTTACATATTTAAAATATAAATTTTGGAGAAGGTTGGTATTGCAAGAGTTAAATTATAATTTACCAGATCCTATCCCCCCACGTTTCTAGTCTTTTACTATCTCTCCTGGTGGACTTTTAACAGTCAATTTTTATTGGAAATCTTCAATCATATCTTTGTAATGTATGCTTCTTTCATTAGGATCTCTATAGTAATTTAGTGAGGTAAATTTGGCTATGAAAAAGATATTATACTCAAAGAAAAGATAAACTTTCCGAAAGGACTTTAACATCAACTACCACTGCGATGCTACCGCTTGACTTGCAAGTTGTGTGACTGCACACCTACGCTATAGTTTTTTGTGCAAGTGAACAAAATGGGCACAGCGATCCAGGAACCGAATCAATTGGTCGTCATACATTAATTGGCAGTAAGTTTAATTTAGCATAAACAGTTGACAAAATGTGATGGAAAGTAATTACAGACCCACGCTGCACAACTACCAACCACAGTTCATAGGAACATCCCTGGAAATAATGTAAATACTCAAACGACCCTGGAATATAGGCTACTGCTCATCCATAGCTCAGCTGGTGGCTGCAAAGGGATTCTGTCGTGGACAGATACTGTGACATCTGTGGTTACACAAGGACTGTTTTCTCCTAGTGTTTTCTTTATTCTTACATCGTAATTAAACATTCATTCATTCATTCATTCATTCATTCATTCACCGTATTCCGTTTTTCAGTGTACAAAGTAATCATCATTATTTACAGATGTTCCTTGGCGGCTTCGCCCTTTATTTTTCGTTTACAGGTAAAATATTTTGAACATGGATTATCCCTACAGGTACATTTGGCGGGTTCGCCCTTCTCTTACGGAACGCCTCAATTCATTTGTGATGAATCATTAAAACGGGGCCCTTCCCTGACATCTGGCGAACGTTACAGAGGCAGAGGCGAGGCCCCTGGCGCTGTACCAGCAGAATCGCTGCAAATAATGAGATAATTAGCTAGTTTATGTAATGTTCACATGAGTCACATGTTAATGTGCAGGCAGGCTGAGGTCGGAATAGAAGCTTCCTGTATACTGTAGTGGTGTGTGTTACAAAGTGGGGTAACTTGGTTGCAATGTGTTAATATGTTAATAGTCAACGCTGATAACGTGATACACTTCTCAGTAAAAGTAATAATAATAATAATAATAATAATAATAATAATAATAATAATAATAATAATGATGATAATAATGATAATTATGATAATAATAACAATAATGATAATGATGATAATAGTAATAATAATAATAATAATAATAACAATATAATAGTAGACTTTAATTAAAGAAAACAATGACGTTAACCTCATTTTTCTAATCTACAGACGTGGACAAATTATTAGCAAAATTGAAGATTTTTATTAGTATATATTTTTACAAAATATGACTCTTCAATTCAGAATACAGTTGATATTTTTGCGTATTTATACATTAAAAAAATGAAGATTTGTATTGTATATTTTCAAAATTTGACTCTTCAATTTGGACTACAGTTGATATTTCGGATGTTTCCAAATTATTAGCGAAACTGAAGATTTTCATAATATATTTTTACTAAATTTGACTCTTCAATTCAGACTGCACTGACATTTTTGCATATTTACAAGTTATTAGCAAAATTGAAGATTTTTATTATATATTTTTACAAAATTCGATTCTTCAATTTAGACTGCAGTTCACATTTTTGCACATTTACAAATTATTAGCAACATAGAATATTTTTATTATATATTTTTTCAAAATTTGACTCTTCAATTTAGAATACAGTTGACATTTTTGCATAGGCCTATTTCTATCTACTGTAATGATAGAAATATGCAAAATTGTCAACTGTAGTCTAAATTGAAAAGTCAAATTTTGTAAACAGAATTATCATAAAAATCGTCAATTTTGTTAATAATTTGTCCACGTCTGTATTACTACTTTTCGATCTTGATTACAGACCTTATACACTTGTATATCACTAATCATTTATATCAATAAGTACGAGAAAATTCGTACCGGCACCGGGAATCGAACCCAGGACCTCTCAGCTGTGCGCGCTGAGTGCTCTCTAACCAACTGAGCTATGCCGGGACCCGATTCACGACGCCGGCCGAACTCCTCTCGTAGTATCGTGTTACGGCCGGCGTCGTGAATCGGGTCCCGGCATAGCTCAGTTGGTTAGAGAGCACTCAGCGCGCACAGCTGAGAGGTCCTGGGTTCGATTCCCGGTGCCGGTACGAATTTTCTCGTACTTAATGGTATCAAAACAAACTGACTAGTCATACTAGTCGAGCAAAATATAATGAGGTGGGCGAGACCTCATTCATATTTGATACTAATCATTTAGCTAAACTTGTTAAATTGACAAATTTTACACCTTCACTGTGTTAAATAATAAAACAATTATAGTAGCTTATCTAGTGAAGATAATGACGTGAAGTTTCCGTCGGAACTACTCGGTAGGTAAAGTACAACAATAGTTTAATTATTTAACAGAGTGAAGGTGGAATATTATGTTACGAAACATGATTGGGAAGTGCTCTTTACAGAATGTAGGAAGAGTTTTGCTTGTTTTTTAATTTCCGAGATTTTGTAATGCACTTCACAAACGTGTATTGTACAGTATTTTTTGCACGATAGTATATTTTGAAAATAATATTTTTAAAAATCTTAATATACAGTACGTACATTACACTATGAACACCTGACTGATGTTAGCAGTCTGGCCAACGTACAAATTTCACCATCACCATCAATGTGAAGGAGTAAAAATGATTCAGGTACTTTGTAATATTTCATGTTCAGTTGGTATAATTTTTATTTCTTTTTGTTAAGTGAAGTTTGAATTCTTTAATATATAGTTCTTACGTTACACTATGAACAGCAGACTGATGTTAGCAGTCTGGCCAACGTACAAATTTCACCATCACCATCAATGTGAAGGAGTAAAAATGATTCAGGTACTTTGTAATATTTCATGTTCAGTTGGTATAATTTTTATTTCTTTTTGTTAAGTGAAGTTTCAATTCTTTAATATATAGTTCTTACGTTACACTATGAACAGCAGACTGATGTTAGCAGTCTGGCCAACGTACAAATTTCACCATCACCATCAATGTGAAGGAGTAAAAATGATTCAGGTACTTTGTAATATTTCATGTTCAGTTGGTATAATTTTTATTTCTTTTTGTTAAGTGAAGTTTCAATTCTTTAATATATACTACTTACGTTACACTATGAACAGCAGACTGATTTAGCAGTCTGGTCAACGTACAAACTTCACCATCAACTTCAAATGATTCAGGTACTTGTAATATTTCGTGTTCCATTGGAATAATTTTTATTTCTTCTTGTTAAGTGAAGTTTGAATTGTTGAAATGAAGTTCAGTACATTTCAAATGCAGTGATTTGTTTCGTATAATGTATATTAATTAACACTGCCTTTTGCATATGAATTTTACATGCATTGTAGCACAGATAGAAGGCAGTGGTTTTCATTACAACACTAGAACAGCTATTTCTAATATTTCAACATACTTATCTAGGTTGATAACTCTGAATTCAGTAAAATCAACTTTTAATCGTGGCGGCCATTTGGTGTAACGACGAGAAAACACAATATCATGAAAAAGTTGTTAATTTAACTAGTTTAACCATACCATTAGCACAACAGCCGTGCAAAAGTGGCCAATAAATATTTAATTTAACAACAATCATTCAATTCAAACCTCAGTATTCTTGACATGTAGTTTGAAGTTTGTTTGTTTCAAGTGATGAATTGTTTTAACAATGAATCGTCCTGAAAATAATGGATGTTTTTTAAATAATGACTCACGTTTGAAGTAATGAATATTTTATTAATGAATAATTTTTAAGTAGTAGTCATTAAATTACATGTTTCAAGTAATTTCTGATGTTTTAAGTAGTGGTTTCAGATTTAACCCTCTCTTTTTTTTTCCTGAAAATATAAGTTTTAACAGCAGTTCCGTCTCCTAACTACCGCTTCAATTATTTTTTAAACAAGTTTTTAAAATGACGACTAATGTTTTAAGAAAATGTATATTTCAAATGATTAATGATGTTTTAAAATTGGTTGATTCTTATTAATTCTGTAGTTTCAGGACAAAAGGTAACATGTCAGTTTTTGGCGAAAATGAGATTTTGCAAAAAAAAAAAAAAAAAAAAAAAAAAACACATTTTGCCTTGGAGCTACAGAATTACTATTAATAAAATAAATGACTAATGTTTGAATAATGGCTGGCGTTTGAATAATGACTGATGTTTGAATAATGGCTGATGTTTGAATAATGGCTGATGTTTGAATAATGGCTGATGTTTGAATAATGACTGATGTTTTAATAATGGCTGATGTTTTAATAATGACTGATGTTTGAATAATGGCTGATGTTTAATAATGACTGATGTTTGAATAATGGCTGGTGTTTGAATAATGGCTGATGTTAGAATAATGGCTGACGTTTGAATAATGGCTGACGTTTGAATAATGGCTGATGTTTGAATAATGACTGATGTTTAAATAATGACATGTTTGAATAATGACTGATGTTTAAATAATGACATGTTTGAATAATGACTGATGTTTGAATAATGGCTGATGTTTTTATGTAAGTCATCTTTTAATAAATTCTCAGACTTGAAATAATGACCGACACTTATAATAATGTCTGGAGATGTTATTAACGACATATTTCAATTAATAACTGATATTTAGAATAATAATAATTTTTAAATAATGATTGAAATGTTAAATAATGATTAAATTTTAAATAATGGCCGATATTTGTATAACAATTCATGTTTCAAATGACTGCTATTTTAAACAATATGTGATATTTTAAAATAGTGACAAATATTTTAAAATTAATGATAGGCTATATATGAAATCACTGTTACTTTAAATAATAGCCGACATCTTAAATAGTGACTGTTGTCTTAACTAAACAGTCCATGGCGTAAGTTTTTCGCATGGCGATGATGATAAATTTTGTTGGTATGCACTTGTCATGCAATGCGGACATGACAAGGGTGCTTGAAGTGGCCACAAGATGGCCTAGACACTTGCATCTTTGCGTGCTAGATGGGCAACTTCTTCCCCCCGCGGTTTGCCATCTTGTCACGCCATCTCAACGAGTATAAAAGCATTTCGTCGGGGCAGCGGTGGAAGGTGACGGCATTAAGCTGACTCGATTAAAATCAGGTTAAATCTTTGTCACTAGAGTTTTAGATTCAGGAAAGGGTTGGATTATATTTTTTTACTGTTGATGAAATATAGTTACAACATAAAATGTTCTGAAAATTGGGGCTACTTTCGACTTCAAGTAAAAGAATGAACAGTAAAGAGGATTCTACAGTTTATAACTGTTAAAAATGGCTAACAACTAGATCCATTTGTCTTAGCAAGTGTGATTTCCTTTCGTACATAATTCTCATTTATTTCAATAAAATTAATCTTCGAAACGTGTGTAAAAAAGTTAAATCACAGTCTACTATATATAGTCACGAAGCTCAATACGTAGTAAATATGCATCCATAGATAGTTGCTAACCACTAGGATCGTTACTATCGCCTCATTACAGACAATGCGAAATAGTACCTGCACAGTCTATTGTTCCTAGGACCCTCATAAACTGAAGCTTCGTGACTGTATATACTAGACTGTGGTAGCCCATATTTCAGAATAGTCGCTTTCGTTATTCGAACTTCGAACTTACTGACATGAAGCGTGTAAACACTCATTCACAATGAAAATTAAACATAACGTAAGCGTTAACTTAAAAATATAAACGTTACGGTAAAATCAAGAAGTCATGCCGTCATTCACAATGGGAACATAAAGATAACAGCAAACATACTTGGTAACCATGGAAACATAACAACGACGCCATTTCCTCATATTCTGTCGTATACTACGTCTAGACGCGTGCATGTGCTATGGATTGCAAATGTGTCGCAACCTTACACAAAACTTCTCCCTAGATAGTACTTCAAGTGTCGAAGATCGTGGATAAAACAGTGGTGCCAACAGCATGTTTAGTACGGCCCACGCTAGCGATAAAAGAAATTAAATTATGAGCCTGGGTAATGAAATAGCAGCCACGAAATTCAGGCACGCCGCAGGGAAGTGAGTTGTAATGGAGCGGTTATTATAATGAAAACACTGACTTGTGTCCACTCTACAAGTTCATTAAAATAACTGTTATGAACATGAAATGCAGCCTACAGGGTGTACCGTGGAGTTCGTGACAGTAATTAAAACGTAGTTATTATTGTTATTTCTATTATTATTATTATTATTATTATTATTATTATTATTATTATTATTATTATTATTATTACTACTACTGCTACTACTACTACTATTTCATCATCATCATTATCCGCTCTGGATAAAAGTAGTAACATATCCAGATACAGAGAAGGCCTGATGGCCTTAACTTCGCCAGAATAAGTAAATAAATAAATAAGTAAATAAATAAATAAGTAAATAAATAAATAAATAAATGACTAAATAAATAAATAAATAAATAAATAAATAAATAAATAAAAATAAATAAATAAATAAATTAATTAATCAGTGAATAAATCAATGAATAAATGAATGAATAAATAAATCAATGAATAAATAAATAAATAAAGAAAAAATAAATAAAGAAAAAATAAATAAATACATAAATAAATAAATAAATGAAATAAATGGAATAAATAGAATAAATGAAATAAGGAAGTAAAGAAATAAAGAAATCAAGAAAAAAAAAGAAATATAGAAAGAAAAGTAAATAAATACATAAATAAATAAATAAATAAATAATAAATAAATAAATAAATAAGTAAATAAATAAGTAAATAAGTAACTATGTAAATAGGTAATTAAATAAATAAGTATATAAGTAATTAAGTAAATAAGTAATTAATTAAATAAGTAAATAAATAAATACATAAATAAAGAAATAAATAACTAAGTAAATAAGTAAATAAATACATAAATAAGTAACTAAATAAGTAAATAAATAAATAAGTAAATAAATAAGTAAGTAAATAAATAAGTAAATAAATAAATAAATAAAAGTCGCTTATTTGCTCGCAGGATTTTCAATACGTATGCTGATTGGACGGACTCGAGACAAACAGCATTAAGAAAGACTGTAGTCCACACCTGTGGAGTAACGGTCAGCGCGTCTGGCTGCGAAACCAGGTGGCCCGGGTTCGAATCCCGGTCGGGACAAGCTATCTGGTTGAGGTTTTTTCCGGGGTTTTCCCTCAACCTAATACGAGCAAATGCTGGGTAACTTTCGGTGCTGGACCCCGGACTCATTTCACCGGCATTATCACCTTCATTTCATTCAGACGCTAAATAACCTAGATGTTGATACAGCGTCGTAAAATAACCCAATAAAAAAAAAGAAAGACTGTAATGTACTTCGTTACGAAACCAACAGTACTCTCTCAGTTCCACCCCACCCCATGTTTCATGACAACATTTATACTCCGTCCGTCTCAAACTTCAGTCTGCTGTCTCGGTGACCCTATACCGAGGCGTGATTATAATGAACAGCTATTAACAATATCAGTGTCAGGACAGATATTGAAGCATTTGGTTCGATGGCTACCATCACTATTACACAATTCCAGTTAAATCTTTATGGATTTTGTTCTGACAGTGAGCGTACTTAATTTATGTACAAATTATAAAAATTTTCAAATGACTTTTAATTTAGCACATAATTTGCGGTGGAGTAACGGCTAGCGCGTCTAGCCGCGAAACCAGGTGACCCGGGTTCGATTCCCGGTCGGGGAAAGTTACCTGGTTGAAGATTTTTCCGGGGTTTTCCCTCAACCCAATATTGTATGAGCAAATTTATTTATTTATTTATTTTGCTAATAATTGTAACATAAAATATAATATATACAGAAAAACTTTACCTCGTCCCTGAAAGAGTAGAACTCGTGCTCAGGGGCGGATTCCTGAATTGAAATTAATAAGTATACAATACAATTTGTCTTATGTCTACTATGCAATTATAGTATATAAATTTAAATTTACAATTTTTCAATTCGTATAAAATCCATATATAACTTTTTAAATTTAATACTAGAACTATTAGAATTGACAAGATTAGGATATTTAAATATAAATTTGTTATATATTCTTGGGCCTAAATTATTGCTATGGTTAAATACTGTAACAGTGTTTCATTTTGGTTAAAAAAATCTTAAAGATTTCATACCTTTTGTTTCATAATTATGAGAATACAATTCAAAATTATTTCGATTTTAATGTATGAATTTTATTAATACTATATAATAAATATGTCTTATGTTAAGTACATTAAAGTCTAAAAACAATTTTTGAGATGGAAAATCAGTAGGTTTATGAAGACATATTTTAATTATTTTCTTCTGTAATAAATAAAGTGGATTAAAATTGGATTTAAATGGGCTACCCCATCCTATAATTCCATACAGAATTACTTATTGAAATAAAGTTAACTATATTATGCGTAATGAACTTATTGACAAGTAATTCCTCAGTAAAACAAAATAATATATTATTTTACGTAATTTATTACAAAGGTAATTAATGTGTTGGTTCCATTTTAAATGATTATCAAAAATTATGCCTAAATACTTAACTTCAGAGGACTCTTTAATAATCGTACATTTACACTGTATAAGACAACAATCAGAATTATGCAATTTAATACTTAATATAAATGTAGGAGGTTTGTTACATTGTTACAATGCTGGGTAGCTTTCGGTGCTGGACCCCGGACTCATTTCACCAGCATTATCACCTTCATCTAATTCAGATGCTAAATAACCTAAGATGTTGATTATACGATTATGTCTCGTGACCAAATTATTGTACGAAATGGAAATATAAAAATTGAAGATTTATCCTTCGAAGAGGTGGAAAAATTAAAATATCTTGGAGCAACAGTAACAAATATAAATGACACTTGGGAGGAAATTAAACGCAGAATAAATATGGGAAATGCGTGTGATTATTCTGTTGAGAAGCTCTTATCATCCAGTCTGCTGTCAAAAAATCTGAAAGTTAGAATTTATAAAACAGTTATATTACCGGTTGTTCTGTATGGCTGTGAAACTTGGACTCTCACTCTGAGAGAGGAACATAGGTTAAGGGTGTTTGAGAATAAGGTGCTTAGGAAAACATTTGGGGCTAAGCGGGATGAAGTTACAGGAGAATGGAGAAAGTTACACAACGCAGAACTGCACGCATTGTATTCTTCACCTGACATAATTAGGAACATTAAATCCAGACGTTTGAGATGGGCAGGGCATGTAGCACGTATGGGCGAATCCAGAAATGCATATAGAGTGTTAGTTGGGAGACCGGAGGGAAAAAGACCTTTAGGGAGGCCGAGACGTAGATGGGAGGATAATATTAAAATGGATTTGAGGGAGGTGGGATATGATGATAGAGACTGGATTAATCTTGCACAGGATAGGGACCGATGGCGGGCTTATGTGAGGGCGGCAATGAACCTTCGGGTTCCTTAAAAGCCATTTGTAAGTAAGTAACTAAAACAAAAGACATAATTTGCGAATAATGTAATGTTCATAAAGGAAACTAAAACTGGGCGGTAACGTGCAGGAAATTACGAGTTTGGAGTTTGTGCAGTGCAATAAGTTTGACTTAATTTTACTCTATTTGTCCCCAGTTTATTATCAGTTTCAGTTGCTATGGGAATCCGAAATATTGAAAAGCAAATAATTGCCGATATCTGGCCACAAAATTACAGCAACGCACAGGGCTGGCTTGCCTGGAAATCGCCGCGGTTTGCTCTGCAATATTACGCGTTAGCGGTCGGATGTGATACGCATTACTTTACTGCCACATAACCCGGTTCACTATATACATTATTAATTATTTTAACCTGTGTAAATACAGCACGGATAACTGATGTAATTATGTTGTTATGAAGAGAGAATTTATGTTGATACCCAGAATAACATGGGAACATGCGTTCACCTAACACATCACACGGCTTCTTTGATCTTAATTGTGTTGTAGGCTATAATAGCAACAACTTCGAGGTCAAATACAGTTTGGAATTTGTGCCACATTTCCTATATACAGAATGCGTCAGAAAGAACGGATGGATTTCACATGGCAAGAAAATTGTAAAGATTCATCAAATCAAAAATTTATTGTTATCAACATATTCACCAATACATGCAGTTTATTAATGTACAACAACTTATCCATATGATCTCCTTGGCTTTCAATACAGGCATCGAGGCGTTTTCTGATGTTCGCCATCACTTTCACAGTCATAGCTGGTGCAATTGCCACGATTTCTTCACGAATCGCCGTCTTCAGTTCGTCCAGTGTATGTGATCGATGTTTACAAACTTACGCCTTCAAATGGTCCCAAAGAAAGAAGTCGCAGGGCGCGAGATCTTACCGTAGCCTCGGGCAATCTCAGTGCAATAGAATTTCGTCCAGGTGATTTCTTCTTTAATGTTGAACCTGTGATACGAAATGAAGCCTCCCACCGCAAAATTGTATTCCGAGTTGGAATCCTAGCGTGACATCCGATGTCGAAATGAGTCCTGAGTGGCGATCACAGACTCTTCATTTTTCAAAAATGTCTCTACGATGAAAGCACGTTGTACACCAGACCAACACCATGTTCTCAACTGAAACTGCATTCCATGGCTGACCCAACAGTCGTGGTCCCCCTCACTATATCTCTCTCCTCGTTGCGTATCGATAGTTTGAAATCCATCCGTTCTTTCTGACGCACCCTTTATTAACCTGAAAAGGGAGGGCTAAACCTAGCGCTACATGCTACTTGAAGTCTAACCACAGTTTAGTACAGGGACATCATTTTATTTTTACTTCAATTTTTATTGTACCTGAGTTTTTGAATGTACTTCACTCCCACCCCTTCTACTGAGGAAGTTCCAACTCCACACAGAACCAAGACCGCAGATAGTAAGCAGTACTGAGTTACTGAGTATAGTACGTTCCAGAAATATGTTCGCGTTTTCCAGTGACGAAAGAGCTTTCAATATTGAATCATATTTTCGTACAGGTACTGTCCGTTTGCCTACGTCGCATCCCGATTTCCCCCTCCTGCTTCTGCTCGTCCCTCTGTAAAAGCTGGGCTGTCTTAGCTCTTTTCTGAAAACATTAATTTCTCTTAGGAATTGGACGTTTACGTAATATTATACAGCTGTTTAATTTAACTTAAATAAAAGGGCCTCGTTAAGTAATTAACTGTCACGTGATTTCCTCCCTTTCTACAATCCTGCGGCATAACCACTTGGACGGACAGTAGATAGCATGTCTGAGTAATTTTATATTTTCGGGTCGGGCAGAAGTGAAGATTGAATTCACAGTACGTAGAGTAGGTACAGAATTATTTCAACATGAGTTACTAGTACGAAGGACGAAACTGGCAATTGGAATTAGATGCAATAGTCTATAGTGCGATAATATGTACAAAAGAACTGAAGCCTGTATCGAAATGAACGGCCACCATTTTCAAAATTGTGTTTAAATATTCATATTATGATTATTTTTCAATTTAACTTCTTTCTCTATATTGTACGCTAATGTGCTGTAGACAGTATACACTGCATAATGAATACGTTCGCATGGATAACTCACATTGTGAGTAAAAACACTTATTCTTAATACAGTACTGTACTTTGATTAAAGAAAAACCTAATGAAAATTATCAAACTCAAAATCGCGATATTTCCTAGTTTACGTAAATGGATGAACTACTTTTCTTCCTTCCTATACCTAGTAGAGTGATTTGTGCTTTACGCCAGTATCATCGAACTCCAGTCTTGGAGGGGGGAGCAAGCGGTGTTTCCGGTTCTCTAAAGGTATAGACAGGTTAATATTAAAAATGTTAGTAAAATAAAATGATGTCCCTGTACATACAGTTGCGAAGCTCAATACTTCCTAAATATGCAAACATAGACAGTTGAAATATACATCCATAGATAGCTGCTAGCCAACAGGATCCCTACTATCGCCTCATCACAGAGACTTTCCCTAGCAGACGATAAAATGCATTTTACTTTCGATTTCGCGTTCTTTTGAAAAAATTAACACCTTCCTTCCACTATTGAAATATGAAATACATAAGGTTTATATATTATTTTCATAAAATATATATTATATTCTATAAACTCACCTTCCTGGATCTTTCGGAAGAAGGATAACTCTAACCAATTTTTCTTACAATTTATAATACTGCAAACGTCTCCTTGTCCCATATTATTATTCAAATTATTGTATTTTAGCCATTTACATTTATTACAACCTATAACGAACATTTTACAGTTTACATAGCATTTTCACAACAATGCGAAATACGGCACAGTCAATGCCTTTTCGATCTAGATCAGGCTGTAATGTTTGTTCGGGTTTTCTATTTCAGTGTATGGAGCTCAGTGAAATATTATATTATAACTTTATTGCGTATCATTGCTAAGCTTTATTTTGTGTAATTTGTCCATAAGTTCCGTTTACTTCTTGTTGCATAATATGTTGCAGAAATAATGACTAAACTCTGTTATTTTAATATGAAGAGAATTTTACGCGTTAACACAATCTGTTCGCGTCAACATTTTAAGTTTAGAATGGAAGCTATTTTGAGGTTTAATAAAAAAGAATGTATATTGTGATTTCAATTTAGCACATCTACCTTCCTTAATTTTAGACAAAACATTTACCATACCACTCCTATGAAATTAATGTACGTACAGTTCTGTTACTTCGTCTCTTAAGTAGTAGATAAATACAATAATTCAGTACTCAATTTTTGTATTAAAATACAGACAAATTGAATGTCCGGGGTATCATACATGACATTATGCTTAATTATAATGTATGATTGCGAATTTAGGAATATAAGTTAAACATAGTAAACATTACCTATAATTTTCATATGAATGGCAAGGCATTGGAGATCACTAAATTTAGACAGAAAGGGGCAACTGGTACAGTAAACATAACCTATAATTTCAACATATCTAAATATCCGTGCGGTGCAATTGAAAATTATTGAATCGTGCATAAATGAATGTACAAGAATTTCGCAATGTTTAATCGAAATAAAGGCAGGTATTACACATACGAACAACGTAATTTTCACACCATAAATAATATTAAATCTTAACTCGCAAGCGAATTATGTGTGAAGTGTCCCATAATCATTGTTTTAAATTTTATTAATGGAATTAAACTACATTTTAGAGAAACATATGTTACTGTTTATGCATTCCAACTAATTTATATGGTTGAAACGCCGCCCTTCGTGTTCGGGTTTAGGGAGTTACAAGGTCAGCCTTACGGCCTACGATGGCTGAGGCACAGTCTATTGTTCCTAGTACTCACAGCGCTCCAAGCGGCTAGCAACTATCGTGAGAATTACAAAAAATCATCCCAAGTTTCGTGACTGTATATAGTAGACTGTGGTTTTACGCTGACACGTCCTCAGCTAGACTCTTTCCCAGCCCACACCAGTTGACGTCACGGAGGTTGCCGAATACCCAGGTTTCGAACATAACTCGTCTCTAGACCAGCCAGCCTCTTCGACACTGCTGGGCCGATATCTGGAGAAATGTTTTCGGTGCTAGCCGACGGACGCTCTTTGGACAAGACTCCCAATCAGGGGCGGCTTTCGAAGAGGGGCTGCGAGCTACAGCACCCCCAGATATTTGTGACTCTTGTCTCGTCTTATGTTATGAAATTCATTTACGGTCTTACTAATAAAAACTCTATATACAGACGTTTAACTGTCTTATACTTATACAATGAGTAGCTCGTTTATAAGTCGTGTGTAAATTCTTTACTAATAATCACTACATACGTCGTGTATAACAGTATAACTTTTACACAGCTACGTCATAGTTTCGTCATTACTTCGTTACGAAAGGTAATAGAATATCTGAGGTTCTCTATTGCATCCGGTAGAGCGCTCTAGTGTGGCGTGTTAAGTATCGATAGTACAACTGGCTCTAATCGATTACCATACTATATTTTGGTCAAAGAGTACAAGCTACAGTAATATTATTCTAATTATTCTGTGCTCTTTGGTTTGTTCTTCTTTGGTTACTAGGCAACCATCATCATAAAATGACAGTCGATACGAACAGCTGTTAGAGGGGCGGCCATTTTTTCTCTATAGACAACGCTTAAACAAGTGGTTTCGTGTATATAACTACTGCAAAGCAATTCCCATTGTATAGTTACAGGCTGTTTATACGTCTATCGCTTCTGCATGGTTTATTAGTAAAGTTTTCTGTCTCAACTCTGCATAAGTCTAGTATAAAAACTATACACGGTTTATTAGTAAGACTGTTATCGTACAATCTCTATTTAGCGGTTCGAATTTTGTAAAATTTCGCTCTCATTGACATGCACGCAATCGTTAGTGAAGTCACTTCCTCCCCTGGTGCTGCCAGAGCGAAGCCAGAGACAAGGACTATGTGTGAAGCCACTTCCTCCCCTGGAGCTGCCAGTCTCGTCTCGGATGCTTTGCGCGTTAGTTTTACCCCTCCCCCTGCTGCCCCTCGCCTAGAATCCAGAGTTTCCAGGAGCTGCAAAATTTGCAGCAGTTTGTCAGTAGCGCGCAGTTTTAAATACATTTTCTTTAATGTTGTGAGTATAACAAGTGCGACAATGTTTAATTCTGTACAATATTTGCAGTCTATTCAGTTCAGTACCTTAACAATTCAGGAGAAATGTGAAATTAAGTGCCCATCAGTTGAATCTCATAACGGAAAGAGGCGCTAAACAAAATACAAAGGCTCGCATATTTTTTGCTAATTTACCCAGTATCCCTGCTTTCTTCTCTTGATCTCCACTCAGTCTGTATTAGATTAATGTGTTTCAAAGAAAATTCAATCAGCTGGAGCGACAAGATGGAGTTTTAAATAAGAACAGTAAATGTTGTTCATGAGAAGAAGAGCCATTGCTAGAATGTTTTCAAACAATAATGAAATTTGAAACATCTAACAACATCACAATAAATGATGCAAGCACCCTGGTGCGTGCTCTTGAAGATCCTGAATTCAATTTCTGGCTCAGTTTTTTTCATTTATTGATGTATCATGTAGATATATTACACAACCAACTACAACATCGTCAGTTAGATATTTGTAAGGTCCAAATCTGTATATAAAAAATTAAATTATGGTTTATTTAACGACACTCGCAACTGCAGGGGTTATATCAGCGTCGCCGGTGTCCCGGAATTTTGTCTCGCAGGATTCTTTTAAATGCCAGTAAATCTACTGACATGAGCCTTTCTCATTTAAACACACTTAAATGCCATCGACCTGGGCCGGGATCGAACCCGCAACCGACTATGCTACCGAGGCCGACCCTGCATATCAAGCTTTGTTAATGCCATACAGACAATACGGAATAGTGCACAGTTGAGCATCGAGATCTGTGAAAATGAAAACCCTAAAAGCGTCGTAAGGTCGAAGGGATTCAGACAAGGGTTGCGGCAGCTAAGGAAGTGTGTCACCTCATTATCACACAAGCTAACACCCGATTCAAGTTCATAGATCATCTGATATTATCTTCTCGTCTGTGTCAAGAAAAATTTGAATGCTGAAAAGCTCATTTCCGTGAAAATGATCTAAATGTATGTGTGAAGCTTTTTCTACTGTTCGATAAAGACAAACTAAAAACGGATCTCACTGTGTTATATCAGAGACAAGAATTCAGAAATATCAGTGACGCAGTCAAGCTCTTGCAGTTTCTTCTATCTGAGAACTTGCAGGCCTCATTTTCAGAAGTTGTGGAACTACTACGCATAGCTATCACCATACCAACAACAACTTCCGAGCCAGAACGTTGCTTTTCGTGTTTGAAAAGAGTGAAATCCTATCTTGGAAATACGATAAGAGAAGAGAGACTGACCGCATTACCTGTGTTTTCCATTGTAAAGGCTATGTTAAACGACATATTATCGGGTTTTAATAAGAAGATGATTCAAAAGTTTGCAACCTACAAGACAAGGCGCCTGGAACTAATCTTTAAATAAGTTGCATGGTTTATTTTTGCATGCAGCCCTCCTGAATTTAATACCCACGAGCCGCCACTGCTCCTAATTACAAAGGATGATCATGTTGCACTAGAACAGTCATGTCAATTGATGCCCATAGAAGCAAGCTCGCGCTTTAGAGCTCAGGAGAGCCTGAGCGCTTTACAGCTGAAAGGAAAGAGATAGAATTAAGAGGTAGTGGAGTGGGCAGTTAAGGGGTAGGCTGTAGTGACTAGATTGATTATTAACGCCCAGGCCTGGCCTAAATAATTGAATATATTGACTTGTTCAATGAAATTGTAGCCTTTAATTTGTTACAGATAACCAGGCTTCGAGACTTCGGACCCAGTAGAGCAGTTCAGTGGGAAATCCGCATAACGGCGTACTGAGTATAGTGGTAAAGCGTATAGTGGGTGGGGGTACTGTAGAATGAATGCCAACAAATACGCAAAGGAAAACGTTCTGGATTTGAAGGTTCTGACGAATAATTTGGTTTTCATACAAACTGTATCTGAAACTATTACACGGTTAGAAAAGTCAGAGCAAGAGATGCCGGGAGCCCTCAAATTAATTGAGGAATTAATGAGACATTAAGTACACGGTTATTGAACGTGTAAAACAGAAGTGGAAATCAATTTTATGTAAAAATAACGCATATATAAGACACATTGTATGACATAAACAACAAATTAGTGGACATATAGTCACCCGAGAATAAAGGACTGTCTCGTAGAGACTGCGATGATGTTAGGTTTTTTCGTTTTGCTCCTATCACGTCATGCGTCGTAGAGCGCAGCTTTCTACAGTACAAACTTTGGCAGATAACCGAAAAAGATTTACGTTTGAGACACTGAGAATGTATCTTGTAGGTACATTGCAATTCGGTACTGTAACTGCACTTCCTAAAGACGACCAATAGGATAAATGAAGAAATTAAAATTGCTACATGTTTATTTCCACCATTAACACTCAACACCAAATTACCTTTCGTCTCGTTTCTCTTATCTATACTCTAACCACGACGTAAATACCAGATCACTTATCTGTGGCACGCTAAATATACCTCTTCATAGAACATCTTGTTATTCCTCATCTTTTACAATATCCACCTCGCGTCAATGGAATTCCTTGTCACAAAGTATTAGGGGCTGCAAGACAACAAACATCTTTAAGAACAGCTTAAAAGATAACCTTATTAGCATTTCACTCCAATCATACTGATTTAAAATATTACAGACTACACTGTTGCTTTTTTTCTTTAGACATCATCCTGATTGTGCTGCATTTTCAAAATTGTCTCATAATAATCTCTTTCTATTATCTAATATAATTTGAAATATATTAACATTCTATGTATTTTAGTTTAATTCTGCTACACAGTTTATTTCAGTGTTTAATTAATAGTTCATAGTATTTTGTTGTTTAATTCGTAAATAACTTTTGTATACATGTAACTCTCATCTAAATCAAATTGTTGAATTCTTTGTAAGTTCATGCATATGTATATACACTTTTTGCTGGTTGTGTGGAAGAGAAGGCCTTACGGCCTTAACTCTGCCAGCTAAAATAAATCATTATTATTATTATTATTATTATTATTATTATTATTATTATTATATAATTAAACACAAATGCTTATAAAAGACAGGAGAATAAATGCTTTTCACATTCTTTTGGCATTATCATTGTGTTATGTATATTTACTTTCAGAATGTCCATATGTATGTGTTTCCCCATACTACCGTATTCTACTTTAAATAGCAACGTTGTTACCTCAACACATCTCTATCTACCTGCAGCGAGTCAACAACCTATAGTGCATGCACAGTAAACTTATTGTATCGGGTCCAAAGTCTCGAAGCCTGTAGATGATTTATAAATGTTGTACATCTTATAATATTGTACTTTCCCGTGAAACCCGCTAATATAACGCAAACAATTTTGCTTGTGAACTTTAAGCCATTCTTTGTTTTTCCCTTTTCTCTCGTGTTTGCAGAAGCGAGGTGTCATTTCAATTTTTTCTGTCTGATATTTGCTCAGCGATGTACACGAGCTGAGCAACAAGTCACAGATATCGCACAGGCTCCGTTCTAGAGAATTAAGAACCCCGATAAGACTTCAACGAGCTGTTATGCCCATGTAATAAAACAATAATTGCCCATTACTTTAAGCACCGCCTAAGAAATTGAGATTGTTCACGAGCAGCGGTACGCGAGATACATCCCTCTTCGGGGCGAGGGAAGGATCAATGCAACAAGCAAATACAAGAGGGAACTAGCCCCATCGGAACGAAATAAATCTGGGGGATGTGTGGGCTACACGAGGCAGCTCCGCCCCGCCGGTTTGCAGTAAAAGATTGACCTGGATTTGGGAAACAGGGCCACAGCTTGTGCGGGGAATGAGGGCGGCATATCCAGTGTGTGTGATTGAAAGGAATATGCAAGCCGCAAGGCTAGGATTTTATGTGCTTCAGCTTCTTTTTTTCTGAACGGAAGCGTGTGTGAAAAAATGAGAAGTCGTTATAACGTTATGGTCTTTGAAACGTGAAACGCAACCACATCTTCCCACACTGGTTGAGTGATGGTAGTGAAGTCTTGCAGCGTTGCCTACATTCCGGTACAGAATTTCAATTCCAGAGGTGCTTTTTAACCACTTACTAATGACTATGGGGCGGATGTTGATGACCTAAAAATCTACTTAAAATGATCATTAAAATGCCCTTAAATTAATAGAAAATAATAATAATAATAATAATAATAATAATAATAATAATAATGGCTTTATTTAATCTGGCAGAGTTAAGGCCGTAAGGCCTTCTCTTACACTTAACCAGGATTAAAACTTGCTTACACAGTTGAACATAAAACTTGATCGGAATTAAGTAATTGCATACTGATACATAATGAGATCAAAATAGGTAGTTACATAAAATTTACCTCATAAAATAAAAATAAACATAGTGAAATACATATTAATTTGTTAGAATCAAATACGAATCACATAAAAACAGAAGCCGATTATTCAATAAAAAAAAAAAGAAAAATGTACACAGTAAAAATAAAAATAAACACATTAGTATACATATTGGTATTAGATTACAATTAAGTAGGATTTACATAATTAAACCAGAAATCGACAATTGAATGAAATATACACAAAAAAAATAGATCAATAATAAAAACAACACAGTGGAATACATATTGGCATTAAGTGATAAATAAACACGATTTAGATAATAAAAATAAGAAACAAAAATAATAATAATAATAATAATAATAATAATAATAATAAAATAAAAATAAATACAGTGGAACACATTTGCAACACGTTAGGTCTGGCAACTCATCGTAAGATATTTTTCTAATTTACATTTAAAGGAAATTAAATGTCATATAATTAAAACAAATGACATTCAAATATTATTCACCGTACTCGCACCACAACTTCTTAAAAATTAGTCACCTTGTTTCAATGACTTCCCTGCAAACATCGGAGAGAAGAGGCAAATTCCTAGAATTTGACTAAGATAAAGTAAAAGAGCATGCAACAAAATGAAGGTTTTAAGGGAAAACTATAGGTTTTAATGAGGGTTTGCAATGTGTTTCAATCAGGGGTGGTTAATGTCAGTGCCTTCATTATCCGTCTCTTCCTCTTTCCGTTATTCACATTTGAAGAGTCCACTGCAAGAATGATGGATGTCACTTTCTTGTCGAAAATGAACCAAGATTGTCAATGCATAGCTTAAGACATATAGAATGTACATACAGAGTTATATGGCATTAACACTGATAGTCATTGTCCAGTAATGATCGGAAAATCACAGTCAGGCTTTGAGCGCTAAGCATTTCAAACTTTCAATTGCTTCTCCTGTAAAATGTATTCCAAATGACATCCATCATTCTTGCAGTGGACTCTTCATTTGTTACCAGATCTTCCAGATGAGGGAGTATGAATGACAAAACAAATTGTGGGCGCAGCGTGCATTCTTGCAATCTTTGTGATAAAAATACTTTCTACAACAGTAGACATCCCTTCCGAACCACGTCCTGTCCAGGACACTGTGAAAGTTCCCCCTTCCAGACATAAATTCTAAAGACACCCTCGTACCGAGAGAGTGCATAGAGAGTGTTAGTTGGGGGACCTGAGGGAAAAACACCTTTGGGAAGGCCGAGACTTAGATGGGGGGGGGGTAATATTAAAATGGGTTTGAGTGAGGTTGGATAGAATGATAGAGACTGGATTAATCTTGCACAGGATAGGAATCTATGACAGGCTTATGTGAGGACGCCAATGAACCTCCGGGTTCTCTAAAAGCCATTTGTAAGTAAGTAAGTATAGCCCACGGTCAAAACAGTGAACAAAATTCGGTCGAAATTAGCGATAATTAAGTAGAAAATTTATATTTAAATTATCCTTTTTATATACTGCTCTGGCTCCATTCAACCACTGTAAGAAAATAATAAGAGAAATATTTATATGATGTATGATTTCAATATCAGGAAGCTAATTTTCACTATATTAATATGTAACGAGAAACAATTTAATTATAACGTAAGGAAAGTAAATGTTTACCATGTTGCCAAGAATCAAACCCGGGCCAGATGGGCACAAGAAGCATGACTCCGTATGAAAGCAGTTAGCTCGGCACGAGGTCTCAGCTCAAGGCAATACAGGGCAATGATCAGAGAAACCCAACCAAGTCCTATTGTAAGAAGATAAATCACTTTTCTTTTGAAAATCGAACCAAAGTTCTCTGGATTTGTATCCGGGTACATCGGAGTTTTTTCCCCTCTAAATCGCAGCTTCAGGACACGATCACAGGCCTGCGAGTGATGTGCTCGTCCATTTCTGTAGTCCTTTGATTAATGCACCGCTTTCTTCTTTATCTAGATCTCTGGTTTCTTGCAGTCTCGGTTCTGGGAACTTCTCGACAAATGAACCGCTACCTTTTTCCAATAATGGCTAGAGCGTGTCATAAATATCTGTCTGACAGCTTGCAGCGTTACAGGCAGGTACAAATTTGCGTATTGGACTGTTCTTCTTTCGTGCCCGTCTTTAAAAAGGAATGGTGTCTCAATCACAAGTTACATCATTTGTAATTCTAAAGTCACTTACTTTAAGGCTCCGAGAACAACGTGTGCAATGATTGAGGCATTCAGATTTTTAACGTTGCTAGGAGACTACAGTTGTGAGTTTAGCATTTAAGGTGTGGATGTCTGTCAATGCAAGACTTGTGTGTTGTTACAGAAGACCAAGTTACTTACTTACAAATAGTTTTTAGAGAACCTTGAGGTTCATTGCCACCCACATATAAGCCCGTCATCGGTCCCTATCCTGTGCAAGATTAATCCAGTCTCTATCATCATATTCCACCTCCCTCAAATCCATTTAATATTAGGGTAAATTAGGGTCTGTTGGACAGTCGGGCATGTTGGACACTTTGTACTTTAACGTGTTACCTCGCCACTTGTGGGCACCACATTCTGCTAGAAGTCCATGACGGAAGTAGCCACGAGTGAGGCTACTTCCGTCATTGACTTCTAGCAGAATGTGGTGCCCACAAGTGGCGAGGTAACACGTTAAAATAAAAAGTGTCCAACATGCCCACCTGTCCAACAGACCCTAATTTACCCTATCCTCTCTCATCTACGTCTCGGCCTCTCCAGAGGAATGATGGTATGACTTCTTGATTTTACCGTAACGTTTATATTCTTAAGTTAACGCTTACGTTATGTTTAATTTTCATTGTGAATGAGCCTTTATCGTTAATGAGATAAAAAGACATAGCAGTTCAAATACATTTGTAATCTTTTAAAGCAAATATTTTGTCACTTTCATACAAATACCGTACAATATGGCTTGAATAAATAAAATCCTAAAAGGGCTAAACTATCTTCTTATAGAGACTAAAATGGTGATTATAAAATACCAAAAATTCGGGCTGTACGATATGAAATATAAAACGAGGAGGACTTGAATATGATTTTTACACAATAGATTCCATCTTGATGAGATCTGGGATAGAACCCTAGGCTGCTTGGATGAAAGAGCAGAGCGCTAGACTGAGCCACAAACGCGGATCGGATTACCTGTATAGCCTACGTAGTGCAGACGCTATACGTTTGAAGCCGTGCTTAATTCAGTTTGTGTCTGTGAATTATTCAGTGATATCAGGCCTTCTAAGCAGGAAGCTGTGCTGTTTGCCACTCAATGACTTGGAGACATTACATCAAAGGACTGCGAGTACCTGTCTACAGGTTCGAGATGAACCAGGAATCCTAGAATCAATCCGTAATACTCTGTGACGAAGAGCTGAATACTGTACATAAATGATTTGACATCCTAACACGGAAGGCCTTCTAGTGGCGTAGGAATCTGTTTTGTGCAAGTTTTATATTTATTTTGATGAAATCTACTGCCAAAAAGTGTATCACTATTTCTTAACACTTCACTTTCAGTGTGAAAACAGTATTCTGACATCTGTTTAAGGGTACTCATGAGAGAAGTTTGAAGAAATTATCTCAAAAATCACAATTTTGTTTTTTGGCATTATGAAATACTATATACGTCCCTCTATATTAAAAAAATAGCATCAACAGTACGGTAGCGCCATTTTTAAAGTCCATACGCCAATTTTAAAAGTCCCGTGGTGCTTTAAATTCAAGCTGCGACACGCTCAGTTTTGCACACTTTAAAATTTCAGCATTTTCATTGCTATAAAATGCTCTTTGCGACGCAGATTTTGTGATAGACAGTTCAAATTTGGTATCTAAGTTCACAGATATATAGTGAATGAAAATGGCTCTGGGTTGTATGGTGAATACAATTTCAGTACTTCTTTTTCAGTTTCTTAAATTTTTTTATAATTCTACGAAATAGTAATATGCGTTACAAGAGCGGTATGTTGACGTTTTCATGTTCGAGGAAAAGATTGAAAAAGCGAAACGTAGTTGAGCTTTTTTAATTTCCGAGAACATGAAAACAAACATACCGCTCGTGTATCGTACATTATTTTGTGCGAAGATCGTTTATTACATACCTGAAAGACGAATTTCTAATTAGTTGCAATGAAATCTCCATCTTGGTTTCTGTTCAATGACGGAAACTTTTAAAAACAAAAATATGTATCTTCAAATTGTTGCTATAAAATGTTTGCTGTGTTTACTATACTCCAGCAGGCCGTGATATATGTCTGTCTTCTTTTTTCCCCCAGTCTATAAATGCGAACTTAAAACAAACGGTAAGGTTATGTAAAGATTTATTTTTCATTTTAATATTTTAACAATATTATTTATATAACATATTGCAGTAATAAGATCGGCATCTGGAATCTTGTTGATTTTTTCACGGCTTCCTTAATGTTACTTGCATTACAAATGCAGTAACTTTTGTGGTGTTGTAGAGTTTACTTAATTTTTGCAAATATTTAAAAACAATAATTAACATTGCAATTTAGGTGAAATTGCAGTGGTAAGTTTCCAATTTATAATTATTACTATGTTAAACGTCTCTAAAAATAATATGTTAAAAGCCTAAAGCAGTAAAATGAATGTCGCGCTTAAGCGGTAAGAAGAGGGAAATTGTTATGTGTGTTACGTTGGGAATACTGAATGTGGTATTTCACACTTACCTCGTATTGGTTTTGTGCGGAAAGCAAGCAAATACGCACGATCTCGCACAAAAAATTATACGATATTAAAACATTCTAGAGGCTTATCTAATCAACCTACATGGACCAGAGCAATTTAAATAAGTATATGTGTGGTGAGCCTATTCACAAATTATGAGAACGAAAAAAAAGAAAATTGTTACGGTAAGGACTTTTTGAGTTATTCGCCCTTCAGAATTGTAAACTTTCCCATAACTTGTGAATCATGAGAGCTACAAGGACATATTTTTGTGTGTTCTTTAGTTATATTAGTATACACCTATGGTACAAATTTGAAAAATCTAGCTTTTATAATTTAGAATTTCGTAATTTCACTCTTGTATACCCTTAAACAAAATTATTAATATTTCAGTGACCGGCGACATCACTCGATTTGTGTGAAAATGTTTCCTTTTTAAACAACCCTAGCCGTTATTTCAAATATTCAGTTATTTTTATTTCTGACCGGACTTCGACAAAAGTGCTTTATATCAACAATCAATTTTAAAAAAGTTACGGACCCCGTCATTAAAAATATGTTAAAAAGAAGACATTAAAGAGTTCTGTACAATAATCAATCTAAGATTCTGTGTTTCATACCGATCACCAGATCATGTCATATAACGAAGACGGTAACATGAGCTGCTGCCAGGAAGTCAAAAGACGCATAGCAATGACAAAGGAAGCATTTAATAGAAAAAGGAGCATCTTCTGCGGACCTCTGGAGAAAGAACTTACTAAGGAAGAGACTAGTGAAGTGCTTTGTGTGGAGTGTAGCATTGTAAGGAGGTAGAAACATGGCCATTACGACGAAATGAAGAGAAACGAATAGAAGCATTTGAAATGTGGATATGGAGAAGAATGTAACTTATAAAATGGACAGACAGAATAAGAAATGAAGCTGTGCTGGAAAGAGTGGCTGAAGACAGAATAATGCTGAAACTGTTCAGCAAGAGAAAAAGGTATTGACTGAGTCACTGGCTGAGAAGAAACTGTCTACTGAAGGATGCACTGGAAGAAATGGTGAACGGGAGAAGAGTTCGTTGCAGAAGAAGATAACAAATAATGGTTGACATTATGATGTATGGATCATATTCAGAGACTAAGAGGAAGACAGAAAATAGGAAAGACTGGAGAATACTAAGTTTACAGTGAAAGACCTGCCCTTGGTAGAACATTATAATTGTATGTATATATGAATGAATGAATCTTTAAAGAACTTGCGAGTATAAGAAATATAAAGCTACCGGCTTAGATCAGACGGTAGCGCGTTTGCTTCCTTATGCGGAGTTGCCTTGGAGCGCGGGTTCAATTCCCGTTTGGGCTGATTACCTGGTTCGGTTTTTTCGATTTTCTCCAACCGTAAGATGAATGTTAGGTAATCTATGGCGAATCCTCGACCTCATCTCGACAAATATCGTCTCGCTATCACCAATTCCATCGACGCTAAATAACTCAGTAGTTGATACAGCGTCGTTGAATAAGCAAGTAAAAGAAATGCATAAAACTGTAGACTGTAGAATGTAATATACTATACCTAAATATACGAGTAACATTTTCAAAGAGATAATGTGATCTCATTTAACTGAAAACGTAAAAGGATCTAGTGAGAGTAAATATTATCTTCGGTATTCTAATCTAAAATTTGATTGTAACCTCCTTTTTTTTTTATTTATTGTGAAGAAAATATGGGTTGCAGTTTATTATAGCGATAATCTCTCGCGAACGTTTTACAGCCAATAAACGAGGTCTTTGTTTCTAGATTGGCCAATGAGAATCGAATTACACTGCTCAAAATTAAAAAGTGATATTTTTTTCTCCTATGTTCCTTTGTTTTATTTGTATCGTCTCGATGTATCAGCACTCAAGCAATTACGTGAGACTCGCTGTTTGAACATGCAACAATAATTAATTACAATAATTACATAATTAATTACTACAAGTAAAAATGTTTACAATAAAAATAAACGTGTTGAAAATTATAGATGACTAATGATAAAAGAGTTCAAAAGAAAGTGTTGTTATAACCTCAAATGTTCAATTGTTTTTACTCCAAGGAGCCTTTTATTCTCATCATCTCTGCTTCGATTCGACTGTTTTTCTGGATCTTATTATTATTATTATAGCCTCAAATTTTCATTTGTTTTTATTCCATAGAGCGTTTTATTCTTATCATTTCTGCTTCTATTCGATTGTTTTTCTGGATCTTATTATAGCCTCAAATGTTCAGTTGTTTTTATTCCAAAGAGCGTTTTATTCTTATCTTCTCTGCTTCGATTCGACTGTTTTTCTGGATCTTATTATAGCCTCAAATGTTCAGTTGTTTTTATTCCAAAGAGCGTTTTATTCTTATCTTCTCTGCTTCGATTCGACTGTTTTTCTGGATCTTATTATAGCCTCAAATGTTCAGTTGTTTTTATTCCAAGGAGCCTTTTATTCTTATCATCTCTGCTTCGATTCAACTGTTTTTCTGGATCTTATTATTATAACCTCAAATGTTCAGTTGTTTTTATTCCATAGAGCGTTTTATTCTTATCATTTCTGCTTTTATTCGATTGTTTTTCTGGATCTTATTATAACCTCCAATGTTTAGTTGTTCAGAATTACAGTTTTTCGCATTGGGATTATCTTCCCACATACAATTCATGATAATAGTTATTCTCAGGTAATTTAATTTCACTTTTTAAACTCATGTTTTCTATCGATTTCCAGTCTCTAAATAATCATCATGACAAAGAAACATTCGTTAAGCTTAATTAAATTATTAGAAAACTATCTGAACTCGTTTTATTATAGAAGATAATAGACTCTAATTTGAATTGAGTTTTTTGATGTTTTATAAATAGACTGATGAGCGATAAAAACATTGAAGAACGTTGTGTAGCCGAGAACAATTTGAGGCGTTAGGCCTTTTCTACATGCAGAAGCTCGCCATTTTGAGGTGCTGTTGTACTGGAAGGTAAGCTTGTGTGTCCTTTTGTATCTACTAAACAGACCTGCGGTTTCTCTGTAAGCGTTAGATCCTTTTCGACGACGGCATAGTGTCTGAAAATGGACTCCAATATTCACCACAGACAACATTTGCTTTCTCAACGGTCTTCTGAAGATTCCAACTATTCTCATATTGGTGTATGTGGAATCTCTACATTCTCTAACGGTCCAGAAAATATTTTGTGCTTTTCAGAATTTTTTAAATATTACACTGGAACTGCGTTTGAATCCCTGAAGTCCCAGTCATAGTTCAGTCAAATTAGGCTCTCACCAAAATATAGGAGTTCGACTCTGGACAGATTCTGTGAGGTCATTGGTGGATACAGCATATATGTAGTGGGTTTCCCATTATTTTGGTTTGGCTCAGCTTTTTCAACGAACCATGGAATAAAATTCACAAATATTATTCGGTCTCACATGTAGTCATTTTGACACTTTACTTTGTATTTGTAGTTTTATTCCTTTTCAATATTAGCAATCGTTGGATTTTCAATATATGCTCTGACATTCTCAGAAAATCAACATACTGTAGGCCTAGTCTGTATTTTAGTCTTATGTACACCAGATCAAGTAAGAGAGTGAATTCGCCACTGTATATAAACAATTGCACACGTATATACTAAGATAATAATTTTAAAAACTTATAGAAAACTGTATAATTAGATTGCGTAATATTAGAAAAACAAATCCTATACAATCATTCTTCTTTCTGAGATTTGTGTGCTTTTTTTTCATTAATTTGCTTAATACACTTATATGTATATTTTCTTTAAGTGAAACTTGCATAGGTGTGAAATTTTGTGAATTGAAAGCAGTATATAATAAGACAAATGAAGTTCCTAGAAGAGTGTTGTTATACGTTTTTAATTAATAGTTATTTATGATACAAGAAAAAGGAGCATCTTCTGCGGACCTCTAGAAATAGAACTAAGGAAGAGGCTAGTGAAGTGCTTTGTGTGGAGTGTAGCATTAAAATGTCAAGAAACATGGGCAATACGACGAAGTGAAGACAAGCGACTAGAAACATTTGAAATGTGGATATGAAGAAGAATGGAGAGTGTGAAATGGACAGAGAGAATAAGAAATAAAGCTGTTTTGGAAAGAGTGGGTGAAGAAAGAATGATGTTGAAACTGATCAGAAAGAGGAAGAGGAATTGGTTGGGGTCACTGGTTGAGAAGAAACTGCCTACTGAAGGATGCAGTGGAAGGAATGGTGAACGGGAGAAGAGTTCGGGGCAGAAGAAGATATCAGATCATAGACGACATTAAGATACATGGATCATATGCGGAGACAAAGAGGAAGGCAGAAATAATCCAGCCGATCAGCACAAAACACGCGCAACTTACTTACTTACTTGTTTTTAAGGAACCCGGAGGTTCATTGCCGCCCTCACATAAGCCCGCCATTGGTCCCCATCCTGAGTAAGATTAATGCAGTCTCTATCATCATATCCCACCTCCCTCAAATACATTTTAATATTATCTTCCCATCTACGTCTCAGCTTCCCCAAAGATCTTTTTTTCCTCCGTCTTCGGAACTAACACACTATATGCATTTCTGGATTCGCCCATACATGCTACATGCCCTGCCCATCTCAAACGTCTGGATTTAATGTTCCTAATTATGTCAGGTGAAGAATACAATGCGTGCAGTTCTGCGTTGTGTAACTTTCTCCATTCTCCTGTAACTTCATCCCTCTTACCCCCAAATATTTTCCTAAGCACCTTATTCTCAAACACCCTTAACCTATGTTCCTCTCCTATGTGAGAGTCCAAGTTTCACAACCATACAGCGCAACCGGTAATATAACTGTTTTATAAATTCTAACTTTCAGATTTTTTGACAGTAGACTGGATGACAAAAGCTTCTCAACCGAATAATAACACGCATTTTCCATATTTATTCTGTGTTTAATTTCCTCCCGAGTATCATTTATATTTGTTACTGTTGCTCCCAGGTATTTGAATTTTTCCTCCTCTTCAAAGGATAAATTTCCAATTTTTATATTTCCATTTCGTACAATGTTCTCGTCACGAGACTTAATCATATAATTTATCTTTTCGGGATTTACATCCAAACCTATCTCTTTACTTGCTTCCAGTAAAATTCCCTTATTTTCCCTAATCGTTTGTGGATTTTCTCCTAACATATTCACGTCATCCGCATAGATAGACAAGCTGCTGATGTAACCCGTTCAATTCCAAGCCCTCTCTGTTATCCTGGACTTTCTTAATGGAATATACGCAACTGCTCTAAAATTATGTGCAGTATACCGAAAAAACTGACACCGGCTGCAAAAAACCGTTTGGATTCTGAGTAAATACGTACTATTACTTTCTACATGCATTGTCAAAGTTGTTCCTTACTCATTTCGCACATCACGGTCTACTAACACACTAGAATGCCTAAGTTGATAAAAGTTGTACACGGGTCACTACAAACATTAACACGGGTCTTAAACACGTTCAAATGCCACAATCGGGACGGCACCATACAGTACGTGTGCAAGCTGTTCTCTCACCTACGAACCAAGCCCAACAGCCGTCTAATATGCTACGGTATGATAGTGCAGCCAACCGTACGAACACCGAATTAATTTCAATCTCCTAAGCAGATTAACGGCCGGCGGTGATGTACGCAGTGGTTAAGGCGTCGCTTGAAGTTACGGTCACGAGTTACAATCCCAAATCAGACTTGGATGTTCAAGTCAAGATTTTGGATCTTAATTTGATACGAACGCACTTGACACGGAACGAATAGTGATCGGCGATAGTCGATAGTACTATCGACAGTTGAATTCTTTCCAATACTATCGATAATTCCGGCGACTAACCTCTTCCTTAGTTTTTTCTCCAGAGGTCCACAAAAGATGCTTATTTTTCTATTAAAACTAGTGCCTTGTGCAGCAAATGCTGCAAACTAAGTTCATTAGACGTTATTTGCTTCCATAATAATGAAAGATAGTCTCTCTCGAGCCAATACTGAAGAGAACTACGCATATAAATATCTACACCACACCGCCATTAAATATATGAAAAAGACCCAACCCCACTTGATTAATAATTATAAAAATATTTGATTTTTAATAATATTATTATCTTACGTAAGTTTTATAGCTTTCAGTAATATATACTATATATAGTCTACTATATAGCCGCCACTCAGTAAAATATAGAAATCAAAATCTAATTTAAGTTATTTTCACTTTCATATCATCAATATAGCATTAATATGTATAATTAATGAAAAATAGTTACATCATGGCATTAACTATAATAATATTTCATTTCTTGTGGTAATAATGTCATCAAACCACCTCAAGTTTTGTAGTTTTTAATACCCAGAAAATTACACACCACAGAATCGAACCTGTAAATTATTTTTAGTAAGTTAAGTTTTTAATAACCAATTTAATTTGAGCTCTAAATATGTCAGCATTCTTACAGATCATGACCTTCGTATAATATTGTTTACTGTAGTGTGTGTTTTGTTTTATTCTGAAATGCAACACGGCCGACTTGATACTCGCTTCGCTTCTCTTTAAGGGAGCATCAAGTCGGCCGTGAATGCAATTAGCTAGTTCTCAAAACTGACGACAGATGGATTTTGGAAAATAGGAAAATTATGTTGAAAAATTGACATCTCACTGAAAACTACTATTTTTCTGAAAAACTTTGAGTTCCAAGCTTCAAAATGAGGGGTCATTTATTAAAATCCGTTCAGCCGTTTTCCCGTAATTTCCATTACCAGTTCAAATTATATATATATATTCATTTCCCTTTGCTATCCTCCTTTTCACTTCCTGGCAGCAGCTCATGTTACTGCTTATAGTACACCCCAAGTATTTAAAGCTGTCCACTTGCTCTACTGCATCATTTAGAATTCGCAAGTTTACTTTCCTTACTTTTCTTCCTTTGACCATGGTATTCGTCTTGTTGGCATTTATCTTCATCCCATACTGCTCACAGCTGTCATTTAGCTACAGTAGCATATCCCTTAGTATCATCTTCTCTTTTTAACTTCAACAAATGTTTAGTATTTCGCACAGTATTGTAAGACATGCGCTTTGTTTTACGCTAGACGGCGAAGCTATTTATAGAAAAAATTTCCAAGCAATGTCGTATGTCATCCAACTTTTCCTTATAAAAAACCTTCTTTGTTTCTTATCTGTATCACTTCCTGTTGCCCGAAATTATTTTTATAAAATCATGGCACGTGGTCAACTTGGAATGTTAATTCTAGAGAAACTTTCCTGATATCGTCTTCGTAATTCACAAGACAAATTTGTTAACTCACAATAATTAGAGTCCGGATGTTTAGGCATTTATTTTAGTTAAAATAGGCAGGCATATAGGCATTAAAATAGTAAAAATATGCAGTGAAATAGGCATTTATTTTGGTTAAAATAGGTAGGCATATAGGCATTAAAATAGTAAAAATATGCAGTGAAATAGGCATTTATTTTGGTTAAAATAGGTAGGCATATAGGCATTAAAATAGTAAAAATAGGCCGTGAAATAGGCATTTATTTTGGTTAAAATAGATAGGCATACAGAAACTAAAAATATTAAAAATATGCAGTGAAACAGGCATTTATTATTCATGGAAACAGACAAAAAATAGACAAATACTTAATAAACTATCCCATACGCTTTTTAAGTTGTCAACGGTCATAGTGAGCCGCCTGTCAGAGAAAACGTTTTTCATGGCAGAAAAAGATCTTTCTGCTTCTACTGAAGTGATTGGAGCAAACTTAAAACAAAACGAATAATTAAAATTTGTTTGAAGAAACGTTTCGATTATCCAACTAAATTAATTTATTCTGAATTTAATGTATTTAATATTGAACAAATTTATAAGTATACGCTGTTAAAATTTTATCATAAAAATCGTAATAAGTTTGTATTACAGACACACAATTATGACACAAGACGAAATATTAATTCAACATTAGTAGAACCTAAATGTCTCACATCTGCTGGTCTAAAGCATAGCATTAATTTTGGCCCTCGGTTGTACAATGCTTTAACTAAATTACACCCAGAACTTCTAACATGTAACCCACTAACATATAACAAGAAAATTAGAAACGTGTTAATATCTTCAATTTGATTAAATAAATTTATAGCCTATGTGTATGAATTAATCAACCTATATTATATTTGTATTCTATAATTTTGAAATATATATTAGTATTACTTTTCACGTGCGATATTATTCTTCTCTAGTGTTAATATTATATTATATAATTCCATTGCCGCTGTAATTATATTTTAGTTCCTATTTTATTTTACTTATTTACTTATTTATTATTATTTTTTATTTTAATATTATATCTGAACTGCCACCGAGCACGAGCGCTGCTCATTCGGTCTCAAATTTTGTTAATACTACTGTATCTTCTTTTTATATTGCTTGTATTATTTTATTTGTATTTCTCTTTGTTTGTTTTGTAATTATATTTCTTTATTCTGTATATTTGAATTTAAATAAATAAATAAACTTATTTCAGAAGATCTTTGTTAAGTGACATAAAAGATGGAATCGGAAGGGGATAAAAGTTTATGACTTCTTGGAAACATATGTAGTCCTGGAGAATAAGATTCTCAGCAAATATATGTGTGAGGTGAATATATATTTCTAATTTGTACAACGGTTCCTTTTTGTTTTTTTTTTTTATATAATTTATGTGCGGTGTATTTTAAATGCTTTAAAATGTAGAAAATGTACAATAATGACGTAAAAAGGCTAAAAAAGGCATTTAACCTTAAAATAGGCAACGGGAGCTAAAATAAGCAAAAAAAGACAAAATAAAAATTGGGCCTATCGTCCTCAAATGTGTGGAAACGTCTTTATCTCTAATAGGTCTTTCATACATACACTCAGTTTAAAAAAGGTATTTTGCCTAAGATCCGGGCTCTAATAGTAATCTATTCTGCCGTTAGTACAAAATAGTTTATCCAACATTTCAAAAGGCATATGACTCGGTTAAGAGAGAAGTTTTATATGATATTCTTATTGAATTTGGTATTCCCAAGACGCTACTCGTAGTTCGATTAATTAAAATGTGTCTCAGGGAAACGTACAGCAGAGTCCGTATAGGTCAGTTTCTATCAGATGCGTTTCCAATTCACTGTGGCCTAAAGCAAAGAGATGCACTATCACCTTTACTTTTTAACTTTGCTCTAGAATATGCCATTAGGAAAGTCCAGGATAACAGAGAGGGTTTGGAATTGAACGGGTTACATCAGCTGCTTGTCTATGGGGATAACGTGAATATGTTAGGAGAAAATCCACAAACGTTTAGGGAAAACACGGGAATTTTAATGGAAGCAAGTAAAGAGATAGGTTTGGAAGTAAATCCCGAAACGACAAAATATATGATTAAGTCTCGTGACGAGAATATTGTACGAAATGGAAATATAAAAATTGGAAATTTATCCTTTGAAGAGGTGGAGAAGTTCAAATATCTTGGAGCAACGGTAACAAATATAAATGATACTCGGGAGGAAATTAAACACAGAATAAATATGGGAAATGCCTGTTATTATTCTGTTGAGAAGCTATTATCATCCAGTCTGCTGTCAAAAAAATCTGAAAGTTAGAATTTATAAAACAGTTATATTACCTGTTGCTCTGTATGGATGTGAAACTTGGACTCTCACTTTGAGAGAGGAACATAGGTTAAGAGTGTTTGAGAATAAGGTGCTTAGGAAAATATTTGGGGGTAAGAGGGATGAAGTTACAGGAGAATGGAGAAAGTTACACAACGCAGAACTGCACGCATTGTATTCTTCACCTGACATAATTAGGAACATTAAATCCAGACTTTTGAGATGGGCAGGGCCTGTAGCACGTATGGGCGAATCCAGAAATGCATATGGAGTGTTAGTTGGGAGGCCGGAGGGAAAAAGATCTTTAGGGAGGTCGAGACGTAGATGGGAAGATAATATTAAAATGAATTGAGGGAGGTGGGATATGATGATAGAGACTGGATTAATCTTGCTCAGGATAGGGACCAATGGCGGGCTTATGTGAGGGCGGCAATGAACATCCGGGTTCCTTAAAAGCCAGCAAGTTAGTAAGTAAGTAACCCAATATTTCTTAACCTTACCTGAACTAGTTAAAAATAAGATATGGATCAGATGTAGATTAAAACTTTGAAAGGCTTGCTTTTGGCGACTTTTATTTTCTGCCTTCTTGTTCTTTACCATTTACAAGGATCACTGATGTGGATGAATGTCTAGGATAATTAAATGCCTGTTCTTTATTCTAGACTAATTTGTATAATGCTCATTTAGAAGTAGTTATCATAGCAATATCATTTTTGCTCGTTGTTTTATTATACACGGTAAAGTATATTTCACTGGGTAACC
Source organism: Periplaneta americana (assembly GCF_040183065.1). NCBI lineage: Eukaryota > Metazoa > Arthropoda > Insecta > Blattodea > Blattidae > Periplaneta > Periplaneta americana. Next base: position 6,072,939 of record NC_091127.1, on the reverse strand, counting down.
GCGAAATAAGTCCATCAACATCTGTGGTTTATGGGTCCCATTACGAAGCTGCCGGGTATTGTGGTTGTCAGAAGAGAAAGCAATTTACTTGATGAAAGTTTTAACAATTTTACACGCGACAGCAATTGTGCCTTTCTTCTACAGAAATTGTATTTTTATTTGCAAAACTTTTATAGTTAAATCTGTGGCTCTAACAAGCTTTCATGAACAGCCACGACGCGGCGTTTTGTACTGTCGCCATGGTAACCGTTTTAGTGTTTTTGTAGACATTTCTGCTGCATTGTAATTGTTTCTCATTTAAATAACAACAGACGGTGAACACTAGTTGTAATGATTTGGAATCTCTCTCTAGCTTTCATTCCACAGCTGAAATTAGTCTATTATAGAGCGTTAAAACATAGGCTATTTGATTGAAGATGTTTGCTTTATCCTGCATAATTTCACTGTAAATTAAGCGTAATTGCTGGTAAAAATAGTTGTTTTGTAATGAGTCGTCATCATCACCAAACTTCCTCTTCATAATCGTCTTCACCTACTTCAATAATTATCATTTTCGTTTTCATCACCATCCTTTTCATCTTCATTATCGTCATTTCCGTTTTCATTATCATTCTTTTCCTCTTTATTACCGCCATATACAGGGACATCATTTTATTTTTACTTCAATTTTTATTGTACCTGAGTTTTTGAATGTACTTCACTCCCACCCCGTCTACTAGTAAACTTCCAATCGTCCTCCACACAGAACCAAGGCCGCGTATGCAGTACTGAGTTAGTGAGTATAGTACTTTCCAGAAATATGTTCGCGTTTTCCAGTGACGAAAGACCTTTCAGTACTGAATCATATTTTCGCACAAGTACTGTCGTCCGTTTGCCTACGTCGCATTCCGATTTCCCCCCACCTGCTTCTACTCGCCCCTCTGTAAAGGCTAGTGGATGGCTGTCTTAGCTCTTTTCTGAAAACATTAATTATTGTTAGGAATTGGATATGTACGTAATATTATACAACTGTTTAAAATAACTTAAATAAAAGGGCCTCGTTAATTAACTGTCACGTGATTTTCCCCCTTTCTACGACCCTGCGACATAACCACTTGGACGGACAGTGGATAGCATGTCTGAGTAATTTTATCTTTTCGGATCGGGCAGAAGTGAAGATTGAATTTACAGTACGTAAGGTACTCTTTTATAGAGTAGGTACAGAATTATTTTAACATGAGTTACTAGTACGAAGAACGAAACTGGTAATTGGAATTAGGTACAATAGTCTAGAGTGCGATAATATGCAGATTAGAACTGAAGCCTGTATCAAAATGAACGGCCACCATTTTCAAAAATGTGTTTAAATATCCATATTATGATTATTTTTCAATTTAACTTCATTCTCTAATTGTACGCTTATGTGTTGTAGACAGTATAATATACACTGCATAATGAATACGTCCGCATGGACAGCTCAGTTCGTGAGTAAAAACAATTATTGTTAATACTGTACTGTATTTTGAAAATTATCTTACTCAAAATCGCGATATTTCGTAGTTTACGTAAATGGATAAACTGCTTTTCTTCCCTCCTATACCTAGTAAAGTGATTTGTTTATATTTTACGCCAGTATCATCGAACTCCAGTCGTGGAAGGGGGTAGCAAACGATGTTTCCGGTTTTCAACTGTTAATCCAAAAGTATAGCCAGATTAATATTAAAAATGTTAGTAATAATAAAATAATGTCCCTGTATAAGTTATAGGCTAATACTTTTTTGTTCTTTTTTGTTGTGTCACAAGTACATGTGTGCAAACTTGTCATTTAACGTTTACAAAAGGTGCTCAATGTGTCCCCCTCCATTGTTTACACAAGCCTGAGCATCGACATACACACGACTGGCTAGTTCGCTCAAACACCATGTTGTCATCACGGATCAATTGGCATGCTTTTCAACATGTTGCAATAGCTCCTCTGCATCATTCATTGGTGTTGCATAGAAAACAGCCTTCAAGTGACTCCAAAGGTAAAAATCTAATGGGGTGAAGTCGGGTGACCTGGGTGGCCAAGACACTGGACCACCGCGTCCAATCAAAACAAAAGCAATGTACTACTGTCTTGTCACTATGTTGTTTGTAAACAAACACTGGTACAATATCAAAAGAAAAACAATACGATCAGATACTTATGAAAATAAAAGTTACTATTACGATTTTTTCCAATAAGTAATCATTTTCCGTTAATTTTCATATAATGTACTTATTTTTGATCCAGGAGCATGCTGACGCGTTTTCCAAACATACTTATGACTCACCTGTATACTTTCACATCAGTATGCTGATGGTTCAGGAACAAGACACATTGCTTTCCCTTCTTCAAGAATGTTTGTGAAATTCTGTAATGGGTCATCACAGCTACATGTAGGATCAACTTTTACTCTGTTACAGTTTCATCTTTGATCGACTTCGTACATAATTCGTTTAATTTCAACGATGCCATTAATTTTCTTAGAATATTCACTCAGTATTTTGTAGTTCCTCGCAATCCATTCTTCACTGAAAATATGAACACAACCTAGACATAGATTTATAAATATTATGGTAGTCTTTATTCAAGAAACTAGTTCGATTAATTAAAATATGTCTCATTGAAACGTACAGCAGAGTCCGTACAGGTCAGTTTCTGTCAGATGTGTTTCCAATTCACTGCGGACTAAAGCAAGGAGATGCACTATCACCTTTACTTTTTAACTTTGCTCTAGATTATGCCATTAGGAAAGTCCAGGATGACAGAGAGGGTTTGGAATTGAACGGGTTACATCAGCTGCTTGTCTATGCGGATGACGTGAATATGTTAGGAGAAAATCCGCGAATGATTAGTGAAAATACGGGAATTTTACTTCAAGCAAGTAAAGAAATAGGTTTGGAAGTTAATCCCGAAAATACAAAGTATATGATTATGTCTCGTGACGAGAATATTGTACGAAATGGATATATAAATATTGGACATTTATCCTTTGAAGAGGTGGAAAAATTCAAATACCTGGGAGCAACAGTAACAAATGTAAATGATACTCGGGAGGAAATTAAACACAGAATACATATGGGAAATGCCTGTTATTATTCGGTTGAGAACTTTTATCATCTAGTCTGCTGTCAAAAAATCTGAAAGTTAGAATTCATAAAACAGTTTTATTACCGGTTGTTCTCTGTGGTTGTGAAACTTAGACTCCACTTTGAGAGAGGAACATAGGTTAAGGGTGTTTGAGAATAAGGTGCTTAGGAAAATATTTAGGGCTAAGAGGGATGAAGTTACAGGAGAATGGAGCAAGTTACACAACACAGAACTGCACGCATTGTATTCTTTACCTGACATATGAACATTAAATCCAGACGTTTGAGATGGGCAGGGCATGTAGCACGTATGGGCGAATCCGAAATGAATATAAAGTGTTATTTGGGAGACCCGAGTCAGGGGAGTTTTCTCAGAGTTGTTTTCCTAACTCAATAGAATGAATCTTGGATATAATACGATTTGATCGAGACACTCCATAGAGGACTAAATATGATTTGAAACATCCATTTTCACGTTTTACAAATACGATTTGAAACGATCAGATTTCAAAACATGAAAGATGGAATACGAAATTACACGAATATGTATCAAATTCAGTTTCGTCCACCGGTGGACTTAGTACAGTTTGATGCAATGATTCTCATATTTAACGCTATTTTTGAGAATTTATGAAGATAGATGGTGCTGGTGGATTAGTAAGAGGCAGTGATGGATGAGTCAGGCTGAGAAATTGAGTTGTTCCTAGAAAATCTGCCAAAAACCTCTGATATCGAAAGGAATTTGGTGGTAATGGTACCCTCGGCACCGTTGATGAGGCCGTTGACTCACTGAGCTACTGTTGGGCTCTATGTGAAGGGCAGTGTAAAAAGTATCAGTCGGTTTTGGTGTATGCAAGTAAAACATGGCGCTTTGTCGTGGCATCGCTGCTTCTTACTACACTTGGCTCTAATGACCGCCTGGGCCCCGACAGCAGGCCTAACATTCATCTTTGCTCACTTAATCATAGTCATTTCCTTGAATAGAGCATCCCCTGACATAGCTGCCCATTTACCATTCATGTACTGCCAGCATTTCTTGTGCCTCCAGTCCCAGCAGAGCTTAAAGTCCCTGCATGAAATATGTGATTGCAACGTGGTTCAATATTCCTGTTTATAAACCAATATTCAGAGTCCTAATTGGGAAAAGTAGCAGGTTGCCATGGAAATATCCTTTACAACTAAAAGTGACAGTAAGTAATAAAACGATAGAATAAATTAATACCGGTATTATTAATAATAATACTTATGGCTTTTAAGGAACCCGGAGATTCATTGCCGCCCTCACACAAGCCCGCCATTGGTCCCAATCCCGAGCAAATTTAATCAAGTCTCTATCATCATATCCCACCTCCCTCAAATCCATTTTAAGGGGAGAGGCCGGTATTTTTTGGTGAAAAATGAGTAATTTTAAACTTCCTGCGCTCTGGATTTTTAAATCACACCGCCCTTAGATTGCTGTTTCTGGAACTTCATTTTTTTGCAACATTGCCAGACAAAAATCGATATAATTTCTGAACTATTAAAGATACATACATGAAATTTAGAACACACATTCTCTAGACTATTAGGAAACTTTTCTCTGTAACAGAATTTTCCTAGTTGATTTCATTTTAAAAATAAGTCTGTCTGTTTGCAAGAAAAAAAAATAAAAAAGTGTTATTAAATTTTAATTGTTTATTTTACAAATGTAGGGACTAATATCAAAATTCTGTTGTAGACAGTTTGTAGAGCATGCTTTTATAAGTAAATTGTAACAAGCTGTTTGAATTTATCTTTTAAAGTGGCGTAGATATACCGATTTTAGTAAAATCCTACATTTAGTAGATTTTTTTAAATCTGGCCCCCAAATAATTATTTTTTCAAAATATTTATATTTGGTTGAGTTGCTATAGAAATAAGCTCTCTACATACAAAAAATTAATATTTTACACGAAATAGGGAAAAAGTTAAAAAAATACCCTCCCTTCCCCTTAATATTATCTTCCCATCTACGTCTCGGCCTCCCCAAAGGTCTTTATCCTTCCGGCCTCCAACTAACAATCTATATGCATTTCTGGATTCGCCCATACGTGCTACATGCCCTGCCCATCTGAAACGTCTGGATTTAATGTTCCTAATTATGGTAGGTGAAGAATACAATGCGTGCAGTTCTGTGTTGTGTAACTTTCTCCATTCTCCTGTAACTTCATCCCTCTTAGCCCCAAATATTTTCCTAAGCATCCTATTCTCAAACGCCCTTAACCTATGTTCCTCTCTCGAAGTGAGAGTCCAAGTTTCACAACCATAAAGAACAACCGGTAATATAACTGTTTTATAAATTCCAACTTTCAGATTTTTTGACAGCAGACTGGGTGATAAAAGCTTCTCAACCGAATAATAACTGGCATTTCCCATATTTATTCTGTATTTAATTTCCTCCCAAGTATCATTTATATTTGTTAAAGTTGTTCCCAGGTATTTGAATTTTCCACTTCTTCGAAAGATAAGTCTCCAATTTTTATGTTTCCATTTCGTACAATATTCTCATCACGAGACATAATCATATACTTTGTCTTTTCGGGATTTACTTCTAAACCTATCTCTTTACTTCCTTCAAGGAGAAATCCCGTGTTTTCCCTAATCGTTTGTGAATTTTCTCCTAACGCATTCACATCATCTGCATAGACAAGCAGCTGATGTAACCCGTTCAATTCCAAACCCTGCCTGTTATCCTGGACTTTCCTAATGGCATACTCTAGAGCGAAGTTAAAAAGTAAAGGTGATAGTGCATCTCCTTGCTTCAGCCCACAGTGAATTGGAAACGCATCTGACAGAAACTACATATAGTTTTTATACGAGACATAACTTATTCAGAATTGGGACAGAAAACGTTACTAATAAACCATGCATAAGGGATGGATGTATAAACAGGCTGTAACTATACAATGGGAATTGCTTTGCAGTAGTTATATACACGAAACCCCTTGTTTAAGCGTTGTACGTATATAGAGGAAAAAAATGGCAGCTCCTCTAACAGCTGTTCGTAACGATTGTCATTTTATGATGATGGTTGCCTAGTAACCACAGAAGAACAAACCAAAAATTACAGAATAATTAGAATAATATTGCTGTAACTGTATTCTTTGACCAGAATATAGCGTGATAATCGATCAGGCCCAGGTGTACAGTACTATCGATACTTAGCGCAGCAGTAGAGAACCTCAGATATTCTATTATCTTTCGTAATGAAGTAATGATGAAACTATGACGTAGCTGTGTAACAGTTGTACTGTTAAACATGACGTATATAGTGATTAACGAGCTGTTCATTGTGTAATTAATTAATTAATTCTTAATTTTCTGCTCAAGGACAGGTCTTTCCTTGCAAACCCAGTATTTTGCAGACTTTCCTACTTTCTGTCTTCTTGGATACTAAATGATACAAAAATGAAATATCAGCAACAAATTTGCAAAGATGGAAAAATCTATTTATGAAGGAAAACAATCACGAATGAACCCATTCAGATTTAGTATTGAAATGATTCGTGTCAAAATGGGCAACAAGATCGCAGACATCAAGCAAAACCATTCAAACAATGAGTTGATCTTTTATCTACAAATTATAATTTGAGAACGTTATAATCTCGTTCATTATTGTACGAGTATTAGAATGAATTTCGTCTGTAACAGCCACGAAATCTGTTTTATGAAATTTAGTCTGTATAGCTACAAATGACCTTCATTTTTTCATAATATTATCTAAGAACCTGCAATGACTTTGATTATTCTATGAAAGTTGAATTCCCTTTGTTAGTGCTTTTTATATTTTGTACTCTAGAATTAAATTATGAATCCTTCTTTGACTTTATTTTCCTGTAGTCTGTCCCTTATTCATCTGTCGTAAAAAATCTTTGCTTCTTTTCTGATAATAATCTAAGTTGGAATTTTCAAGTTAAAGAAACGATAAAAAATCTGTTCCTCCATTCACTGTTTGAGTCGCTTGAGAAACTTCTTGCCCCATCAACTAAAACTTACCCTAGTACAAACCCTAGTAATGCCACACGTCGATTATTTGACGTTTTGTTAAGTGACCTAAATTCTGAACTGTCAGTCAAGTTACAGCGAGTTCAGAATATGTGCGTCAGATACGTGTGCAACATCCGACGATACGATCACATATCACCGTCCTTCGTAAGTCTTTCGTGGCTCCGACTTAAAGAACGCAGACCTTTACACTCTTTGTCTTTACTCTTTCGAATTCTGCACACCTCAACACCAAATTACCTTTCGTCTCGTTTCTCTCATCTATACTCTAACCACGACGTAAATACCTGATCACTTATCTGTGGCACGCTAAGTAAACCTCTTCATAGAACATCTCGTTATTCATCATCTTTTACAGTATCCACCTCGCGTCAATGGAATTCCTTGTCACAAAGTATTAGGGGCTGCAAGACAATAAACACCTTTAAGAACAGCTTAAAAGATAACCTTATTAGCATTTCACTCCAATCATACTGATTTAAAATATTACTGACTACACTGTTACTTTTTTCTTTAGACATCATCCTGATTGTGCTGTATTTTCAAAATTGTCTCATAATAATCTCTTTCTATTATCTAATATTATTTGAAATATATTAACATTCTATGTATTTTAGCTTAATTCTGCTACACAGTTTATTTCAGTGTTTAATTAATAGTTCATAGTATTTTGTTGTTTAATTCGTAAATAACTCTTGTATACATGTAACTCTCATCTAAATCAAATTGTTGAATTCTTTGTAAGTTCATGCATATGTATATATACTTTTTGCTGGTTGAGTGGAAGAGAAGGCCTTACGGCCTTAACTCTGCCAGCTAAAATAAATAAATTATTATTATTATTATTATTATTATTATTATTATTATTATTATTATTATTATTATTATTATCTTGAGATAAGCCTCAGAAAATTGTTTTCGTGCACCTATAATCTACATTTTCCTTTGTGATTATACACTTTAACTTAATTTCCACACAATAAAATTCTATTCATAACTGTTTCGTTTTCTTGGTGATTCAGGTTTTTGTTTTACTGCACTGGCAGAACAGTGCCGATCCACGGTGTTTTCTCTGCAGCTGTGTTCGTTGCTCACAACGCGCCAACCTCTATTGCTGGAATAAGAGAATCTGTGTCCCTGATACCCTAGCGAAGAGGTTCGAATAGTTTACAGAGCAAACTAGATTTAAAAGTTTAGCTTAACTAAACAGCACTTAGTGGCACTCGACAAAAAGTCACTTACGAAAACATTGAACTGCTCAACGCATAGTCCACACTGCAGAGTGCATTGTGGGTCAAAACTTGCTGAGTGCAATTAGGAGTTACTGTAGCCAAAGACGTTGTTACTGCAGATAATCTAAACGTAATCATGTTGACTCTGCCACATCACTATCATAACAGCAATATTACGGAATAGGCTCTGAACAACTCAATTCAAGATGTGATCTGACTATTGCAGGTGGCAGTGCATTGATAATGACTAGACGTCTGATTATTAAATCCTTAAAATAGTCATTTATGTTTCAAGGGCGAAATGAAGATGTTTATAGCGAGGGCTACGGGTTGCTGTCAAGGTCCTCTGGCCCGAGGTTTAAAGATGAAATTTCTCCAAAGGTTCATACATTATTTTGTCCGTAACTGAATAAATTATAACATTTTATAAGACTTTCAAGTTAGAAATTCGCTTTGTGTTTGTATGTCATGTTTAGCGTGTTTTGTTTTGGTAACTATGGACTGTATATACTAGAAAAAAAAAAACAATACGTAGAATAAAAATTATTCGTTGAAGGAGGCCATGCATGATGCTACAGGGACATCATTTTATTTTTACTTCAATTTTTATTGTACCTGAGTTTTTGAATGTACTTCACTCCCACCCCTTCTACTAATGAAGTTTCAACTGTTTTCCAGACAGAATCAAGGCCGCTTATAGTAAACAGCACTGAGTTACTGAGTATAGTACGTTCCAGAAATATGTTCGCGTTTTCCAGTGACGAAAGAACTTTTAATATTGAATCATATTTTCGCACAGGTACTGTCCGATTGCCTACGTCGCATCCCGATTTCCCCCACCTGCTTCTGCACGGCCCTCTGTAAAAGCAGGGCTGTCTTAGCTCTTTTCTGAAAACATTAATTTCTGTTAGGAATTGGACGTTTACGTAATATTACACAACTGTTTAAAATAATTTAAATAAAAGGGCCTCGTTAAGTAATTAACTGTCACGTGATTTCCCTCCTTTCTACGATCCTGCGGAATAACCATTTGGACGGACAGTAGATAGCATGTCTGAGTAATTTTATCTTTTCGGATCGGGCAGAAGTGAAGATTGAATTTACATTACATAAAGTACTCTTTTATAGAGTAGGTACAGAATTATTTCAACATGAGTTACTAGTACGAAGGACGAAACTGGTAATTGGAATTAGATGCAATAGTCTATAGTGCGATAATATGCACAAAAGAACTGAAGCCTGTAGGCTATCGAAATGAACGGCCACCATCTTCAAAAATGTGTTTAAATATCCATATTATGATTATTTTTCAATTGAACTTCATTATTCTCTATATTGTACGCTAATGTGCTGTAGACAGTATAATATACAGTGCATAATGAATACGTTCGCATGGATAGCTCAGTTCGTGAGTAAAAACACTTATTCTTAATACAGTACTGCATTTTGATTAAATAAAAATCCTAATGAAAATTATCGAACTCAAAATCGCGATATTTCCTAGTTTACGTAAATGGATGAAGTACTTTTCTTCCCTCCTATACCTAGTAAAGTGATTTGTTTGTGTTTTACGCCAGTATCATCGAACTCGAGTTGTGAAAGGGGGTAGCGAACGGGTTTTCCGGTTCTCTAAAGGTATAGCCAGGTAAATATTAAAAATGTTAGTAAAAATAAAATGATGTCCCTGTATTAGTTCTTTGTTGCTAAGTTACCAATCTCTGAATTCAATAAATAATGTTCTGTTATGTTTGAAATGATGTCGGGATCTGTTGAAACAGAAATTCCTTCTGGGGTTTTTATTAAAGCCAAACAAGCTGAAGATATGTTGTTGCCAGTTAAATAAATATAAGAATAAATAAACAAATGACATATTTTTTACACTGAGGCCTATAAAAGTTTTTTAAGTCCGCAAAGATATTATGGGCTGTATTACATATATGGTATCCATGGAGATTTTGAACAAATGAACTAATGTGCCATAAATAAACTTTCAGCCACCTCAAACTATAAAAATTGGCACTAAATTACAATTTTAGACACTTAAAGGTACAATTTCAGGCAGTTAAAATTATTTTATGCACCTAAAATATGTTTTTATCTATTCAAACTACAATAAATGTAAACATGTAATTAATTAGTGGTCATTAAGCGCTATTGTATACAGAAACAAAAATTATGTCGTTAAAACCTTTTTTTTTTATTAAATATCTTAAATTAGGAATAATTTTGTTGTTAATGTATTCATCGGTCTCATTACCTATGGCCGTTAATACATAAGTATTAATATTAAAATTAAATTCATTAATATACCAATGAATTTACAAGTGACAATTGACATTACAATATATCTCAAAATCTTCTGTTGTGAAATTTTGCCTTTTCTTAGACAGAACTATTTTGTAAACGGAAAAAGATCTTCCCAATGATACCGAAGTAATATATGCATAGGCCTAATTAATTCTAGCAAGATTAAGTCAGGTTGATTTGTTTAGGTAGAAGTGCATCCTCCCTATTCATCCCATTCCTATTGGTTGTTCAAGTGGTCAACAAAACCAGTCACTTTTCAGGCATTTATTCATTCTTACAACTAAACCATTATAAGGTCTTGGAATCAAACCGAACCCATGATATTCGAAACACAACAGACCTGATCTTTATCAACAGTAATCTCACTAGAGGTTTTGATTTTATCGATAAATCAAAACTCGAGTGAGATTTAATTGATTATTACACGATTAGAAGAAATTATATGAAGATTAGAAGTAACGAAGTACTCCAATACAATAAAATATTAATTGACTTACGGAAATACAACTGTCTTCAAATGTATTATTGTACCATCTCTAAATTACTACGCTAGATGGCAGTAGTGTGTTATGTTTAGCATTGAGCTCTGTGTTGAGATTACTGATGTTTAGCTGTTTTCTTGTTATCAGTTGTGCCAACTATGGAATCTTCATTGAATTCTGAAATAAACAAGAAATGTTTTAATTAAAGATGTTGAAATAAAAAGTAAACATTAATAATTTTAAAAGAAACAATTATTGAAAGTACAATTTTCAAATTTGAATGTTTTAGTGGTTGGTAGTTCAGTTGATGTTATATTGGACGTGTGTTTAAAAGAAGTGGAACTTGTTGATGTACATGGTGTATTCCTCAACTTATTCAGGATTTCCGAATGGTGCTCTTCATTTATTTGTAAATAGGGTTTCAGGGAAGTTGCATAGCTATTACCAGTGATCTTTATGAATTCTTGTTCTTGAATGCCAATGCGAGTCATATTTGAAACTGCTGTGCATCGACTGGAGTGGTTTGTAATTTTCTGTTTTTTTTTTTGACGTCTAGACCAGTGCAGTTTAAAATGTTGGCAAACAAAGAAACAAATGCTAGGGTAGTGATAAAAATAAACAAATGCTAGGGAAGCGATAAAATTAAACAAATGTTAGCGACACGATAAAATTGTGCGATAAGCAGCCATGATTGGTTGAAAGACGTGTTTTCGTACCGTTTTATTGGTCAAAAGTAGTATGACGTAGTAAAAGTGTAATAGTCAATATAAAATTTCTGCTTGGAGTTTGAAATCTCCATCATTCAAAAGCGACCCTGTATTCGATAGGACTAACACACTATTAACTTTAACTAGCACGTTGTTTACTAAATTTCTTTTCTCTTTTCCAGATCCTTCAACCTAGTGCCGTTCGGAATTCCGACATTGTCGGTGAGTACATTCTTCAATACATAATGTATTTTATAAACTTATATTTTTGTTTAGGTATACAGTGTATAACCACACCACACATATTATGAAATACGATATTCCTCGAGGCATGCATTCTTCCTACAATAATTACACTAAGCGGAAAGTCAAAATCTGTGTTAGTATGGTAATTAAAAATTGAGATTAAATTTAGTTTAAACCCCAGACAGTCGCTGCTGGATATGCATATGAATGCTTCAGCCACCTGGATCTGCTTGCCTTCTCGTAACAGTTTCCATTAGCTGCACAAGTTTAAACAGAGTGCCACAAGGAAGCGAAATGTGTGACTGTTGCCTAGCAACCGATGTATGTGGCATAATGAAGGCTGGCTTATCATGAGAGAGATGAATATCTGAAAGACAACGCATTCACGTGTTCATACTAATACAATATTTATTGTTCATTACGTAAGTTTATTACAACACAAAATTAATATACTGACTATTCATTTTATAATCCTGTCCTCTTTGCCGATATTATTTTCTTTCCCCACTTCTTTACAAAGTCTACTTCTTCGCTTCCAGATCCTTTATTTTCCGTAGTCATTTTTTCTTCAACTTATCATTTCCTCTTTTAGCTATGTTTTCTCTACAGCTTCTTCTTATTTTTCTTCATCTTCGTTTTTGTGCCATTTATTTCTTTTTAACGTTTCTAGTATCTTCTCTTTTTTCCTTTCTCGAGTTTCTTTTTTCCCATTTTCCATCTTCTTATACTTCAAGTTGTCACGCTTTCCTCTTCTCTTGTTTCTTTTACTTCAGCTGTTCTTTCTTCTATGTTATTCTTTCTTCTTTTAGCCTTTCTTTTCCTCATTTTTCTTCTCACTGCTCTCCTTCTTCTTCTTCTTCTTCTTCATAAGATTCTTTTTCTGTCTATTTTCTTCTGTATATTTTCACCTTTAATCTCTCCCCCATTTTTCTTACTCCTTTCCTCATTTCTTGCGTTCCAAGATTTAGGTTTCGATCAATTCAAATATCAGTTTCTCTAGAGTTTTTCATCTAGCGAAACAAGAAACAACCCTAAACACTTGAACCCAAATATGCTTTATGTGTACCAATTATGGAATGCGTTGTTTCTCTACTGTCTGCTGCAACAAGTGTTACTCTCCAGCCATCAAATTCGTGCACTATATCCCTGGTAGTGGTCTGCCGTACCTCACGTATCTGCTTACGTTGAGACAAGTACTCATCGAGAGAAGGGTAAAACCTGAAAAGGGGGCTACCTTGCCTCTTTGAGTCGTCTACAATCCACCATCATTGCCTATCTTCCAATCTTTAGAAAAACCGCGAGTGCACCCACTATGGTGGGCGGCCGATTCGACACAGCACAAGTACAAGTGATACCATGTTTTTTTTTTTTTTTTTTCAAAATGGAGATGATAATGATAGGGCAATTGAACTCTTCTATTCCTTCGTACCTGTCGTCTCGCTTCACTTACCTTTCTTCCCACCACAATCTGAACACACGCTCTCGTCATGAAACAATACTAACAATACCATCCCATCGCACCTCCTCATACTCATCCTCTTTCACAATAGCCCTGCCAAGATACTGGAATTCGCTACCTGCTAGCATCAGGGACTGTCGAAATAAAATTGAATTCAAACGAAAACTTACTAGGCACTTGGTCAGTAATTGATTTCTTGTAAATAGTTTCTTTAATCTATCACAAAATATTTCAATATCCAGTAATTTCATCACTATAAAATTTTGTTATTTTAGGTTTAATTTGTAATTCAGTAAATATAAAATATTCTTCGTTTTTCTATGATAAATTATCTAGCTTTAATTATTCATGTAATATTTTCGTACTATGATTTTTATTGTAATTGTAATTGTAAATTAATACTAATTGTAATTTTATTGTTCATATTATAGTTGTAATCCCCTGGTAGAGGGGCAGAGAAGGCCTGACGGCCTTATCTCTACCAGGTTAAATAAATAAATACTACTAATACTAAAATGTTGGTCGAATGAAGAGGAAAAAAATAGCAGAATCTCGAGAAAACTCTCATAATTTTGACTTTGTCCACCAAAAATACTACCCTGACATCTCCGAATTTCAACTCGAGTCCATGGTCGACATAAGCCAAAGCTCTGATTACTAAGCTAGGAATGAGGCTTTCCGTAGAATTTTTATCTTCTGATATATTTATATTTCAAAATTGCCTTTATCGTATTTTCTAGTTTATTGAAAGAAAAACAGAGTGCTATGGACCTCAAAATCTTCACATTGTTAGGTATACAGCCTCACAAATTTAATGCAATACACTTTTTTAAAATAATTTAATGAAAACAACTTTGGAAATAATTTAGCACACCACTGTTTTTAGGCCTAGGTATAACTTCTTTTATGAAAGCTAGAAATAAAATTATTTTTGTAATTATGAACCCATACATTCGTTTATTGATAATAATTCTTTATATATTCATTTTATGAAAAAATTCCAAAACAAAAATTGTTGGAGATATCTAACTAAAAGTTATGGCTTTGATCTCACAAAAGCATTGATTCATTTACAGAGTGTGGCAAAAATAATACTTTTTTAAATTACACCCTATATTAAATTTTACATACTTGAAATCTCCATTCAATTTTACATACAAATAGGAGTTTCACTCAGCATAAATGATGAATACCTTCTTGTAAATGCTATTGTTCTTTCAAATGTTACGATAATAATGTATCAGAAAATAAATATGTGTATTCATATAGAGTAGGCCATGAAATAAACAAACGAAGGTTTGAAAGAAGAAAGGGCTGAAAATGCGTGTTGTATTCAGTCCAGCCCCCACCATGACGTGGGGTGGTTTTCTCTCCACTTTCTCATAAAAGAATGGGTTTTCTTTACCCCAAAAACAATGTTTTGTGAATGCATGCTCCGGTAGATAGCACGTCTTTCATGAAGCCAAACCAGGCTCACTAATCTTTGTTCGATAGTAAACGGATACTGGTCAGCCATGTTTGTTCATAACTACACGGTTACCATGGTAGCATGGTACCAATGTAAACATGGGGAAACCAACATTCACGATATAGCCTAAGTGAAATAAGAATACATGAGGGATACGCCCACTTTCTTACCTCCCAGAAGAGAGGAACGATTGGGTCAATATTGATGGAAAGGGAAGTAGGGGAGTAGCGGGTACAGTGAGATACAAAATATTAAGACATATGTATGCAAGTGAAATTTGAAATATTTTAAAAATCAAGTGCAATAGAAATATATATTAAACATGGAGTATAATAATACATAAACAGAAATATTAATAGATAAAAGACATAATATACATTGCGTGTTTGTAAAAAAAAATGTAAATGTCTTACTGTTCCCATTCAGGAGGGTACAGTGAGACACCACAGTGTCTATTAACGGACATTGAAATGATTTACATTTATTTCAAAAGGAAGGAAAGCTTGCTGTCTCTTTATTTTGACATGTTCTGTAGACTTATTTAGAATCATTTTGATGCTGACTTCAAAACCATTGAAACATCTGGAACATTTGGAAAAGTGAATTTTCCATGACTTTTCAAACTTTTGCGAAAAAATAAAATGCATTTTTGGTGACAACAAAGAATTTTATTTGATTCTTTATTATTTTTTAATATTTTCTTAAGTTTTGTGAATAATTTTTTTATTTAAAAACCATTAAAATGTAATGTATCCCTTATTTTAAGCTATAATTCCTAAATTGGTTACTAGTATGTTCATTTTTAATGTTAGTTACCGCTAAATGTAATATAATTACAGTTTATTTTTGCAAATCATTGGTACATGGGAACAGTGAGACGTCTCAGTGTACCCTTCAATGGCATGTCTCACTGTTCCCTTTACGCATAGTTCGTTTAAAAATGACGCCATCACTTCAAAATTAAAACAAGAAAGACGAAACTTTGCCAAACATAACCTCAAATACCATAGTATTAGGTAACAAAACATTCATATTTATATATCTCATTTGTATATCCAATATAACCTTCATTAAACACAAACCAAATTTTTACTTCTAGAGTGAAAAATTACGAATTATTTTTTCATCACTCACCTTTATAACTAGAATCAAATCGAGTATGAAAATACTGTTACTTTACTCATGCAACATACAACTCCACTGTTACAAACATCTCAACATCAAAATTTACCATCTAATAAAAAATGTCTCACAGTTCTCCCTGTCTCACTGTACCCACTTCTCCCCTACCTCCCTTCAGTAAAAGAATCTATATATCAATTTTATAAGACAATATTTCTTCTGTAATGGTTAGAGCAAGAATGTAAAGAAATGGAGTTTTTGTCAAGTAAAAGTTTCAACATTTCTTTAGTTTTGTTTTAGTTGCAATTTACCAATAAATGTACTATTAAACGTGAGGAAATCCCTCTCATGTTGTGTCATTTTTAAGCTTTCCAACAGCCTGAAAGCAGGCCATGTAGCAGAGAATAAGGAAGATAATAATAATAATAATAATAATAATAATAATAATAATAATAATAATAATAATGGCTTTATTTAACCTGGCAGAGTTAAGGCCGTAAGGCCTTCTCTTACACTCAACCAGGATTAAAACTTGCTTACATAGTTGAACATAAAACTGGATCGGAATTAAGTAATTACCAAAGCTCGGAATTTGGGGACTTGTGTCTTTGCACGTGACTAAGCGACCGGACTTCAATGTCAACAAACTCCCGCTTCCAGCACGGAGGTACTGTCAGGTCTGCTACAAAAGTGGTTTCTGGCTGCAACAACATATTGATAATATTATGGTAGGTTGAAACACGTAATTTCGTAGCATATATATAATAAAAATAAACATAAGAAATATATCAAATTTACTATTCTGCAGTGTACATTTTATTACAGTGCATGACTATCTACATTCGAAGATTTTTCGGTAGCAGACTTAAAATACTGAATGTTTTCACTGTTACTGTTTTCTGTTCGATTTTCAGCAGTTGCAAGCTGATCTCTGAGAAATTTTTCTCGAAAATTGTTTTCAATTAGTGTGTCACTACTAGGGCAAGCCCCTCTACGTTTCTATCCATGGCTATGGACAGGCTTTTGTACAATTTCAGGGACTGCAATACCTTTCAATGAATTTCGTTTCCAGCCTCTAGTTAGTGTGTGGCACAACTTACAAACTATAAACTCTCCATTCGAAAAAAAATTATGTATCTCCTCCGAATTCTCCACGAAATTCTGTATCTTAAATTTAAAACAAAATGTATTTTCAAACTTCTATAATACCCATTCGAAATAACACGTATTTTCTATGTTCTCAAACAGACCGTTTACCTTTAATTCTCTGAATGTCATTGGCTTCGACATAACAGTTTCTTGGTCCGTCTTCCTGTCATTAGTTGTGGCCACTTTCTTAGTGCACACGACTGTCCCTGAGCACTTGCAGCGTGAGCTTTGTGTACGCTGTACCTGTAACCTTACTCATGCACACGACACACAAGTCCCCAAGTTCCGAGCTTTGGTAATTACATACTGATACAATTTAGGTACGTAATGAGATCAAAAGAGGTAGTTACATAAAATTTACCTCATAAAGTAAAAGTAAACATAGTGGAATACATATTAATGTTGTTAGAATCAAATACGAATCACATAAAAACAGAAGCCGATAATTCAATAAAAAAATGTACACAGTGAAAATAAAAATAAACACATTAGTATACATTTTAGTATTAGATTACAATTAAGTAGGATTTACATAATCAAACCAGAAACCGACAATTGAATAAAATGTACACAAAAAATAGATTAATAATAAAAGACAACACAGTGGGATACATATTGGCGTTAAGTGATAAATAAACACGATTTAGATAATAACAATAAAAAATAAATAAAAATGAAAATAAATACAGTGGAACACATTCCATTAAATATTTGCAACGCGTTAGGTCTAGCAACTCATAATAAGATATTTTTCTAATTTACATTTAAAGGAAATTAAAGTTCGGCAACCCTTGACTTCAGGCGGCAGAGAATTCCAGTGACGAGAAGTAGCAACAGTGAAAGATGAAGAATAAAGAGATGATGTGTGCAGTGGTATTTCTAGCGTGTTATCATATGGTGACCGAGTATTTAAGTTAAGATACCGAGAAAGACTGTGGAATCGGACAGATAAGTAAGAGGGAGTAGAGGTGTGCAAAATTCGGTATAAGAGAGAAAGGGAATGTAACTTTCTCCTCTCATTTAACCTGAGCCACAATAATTTATCGAAAGAAGGCGAAATGTGATCGTAGTAGCGGACATTACAAATGAAACGAACACACGCATTATGAACACGTTGAAGTTTCTGGGATGGATGTGGCATGCTCTTGGAGTTCAGATGACAATGTTGTTTGTTAACTGTAGTGTAAAAACAGTCGCTCAATAATCGATTATTGTCATTCCGAGTACGATACGAATTATAACAGCGATTATTTATGTATTAGAGTTTTGTGACAGTTGAATCCCTGAGGACAAACATTTCATAGTTTATTTTCTGGCATATCTCTAATGTGAGAGAGAAAACGGCCAAAGAATTCAATTCCTGAAAGTTGATATTGATTTTTAATAATGTCAGCCAATCCTTGAATATTTAAATGGGACGTAAACTGGATTTCATTCGCAAAATTTTGTCCTAAAGAGTTTTAAAAACATCTCTGTTTAATTTAGGACAATATGCACAAACGTTGCTTCAGGCCATAATTCATTGCGAAAAAGCCATCTCGCTGCTTGTATAATGTATGTGATGCAGTGGCGGCTCGTAGTCAAATGTCCAGGGTAGGCAAAATTTACAGAACATTTTTATGTAATTCCCGCGATTCAATGACAGCTCGCTTTCATCATGCCCCCCGAAAACTTAACTCTTGCTTACATAACAATACTGTTACATCAATGAGCCGTCTCATAATTTGTCGGGTTTTTTTTCTAGTTTATTGTTATACTGTTGTCTTGCAACCCTTGTCTTCAGACAACATTTCCGAAATTGGATTCAAATTCTTTTCAAGTCTCTTTAGACTTACCGAGTTACAAATATGATCTGATTCCAAGTACCTTCTTTAGATTACAATAACAAACGTGACCACCTACAGCTTAGCTTTAACTTCACTTCCTGTTAGCCATTTATGTGTTTCATACCATACTTACTTACTTACAAATGGCTTTTAAAGAATCCGCAG
This sequence comes from Periplaneta americana, assembly GCF_040183065.1. Lineage (NCBI taxonomy): Eukaryota > Metazoa > Arthropoda > Insecta > Blattodea > Blattidae > Periplaneta > Periplaneta americana. Next base: position 6,053,660 of record NC_091127.1, on the reverse strand, counting down.
GTTCATTGCCGCCCTCACGTAAGCCCGCCATCGGTCCCTACACTGTGCAAGATTAATCCAGTCTCTATCATCATATCCCACCTCCCTAAAATCCATTTTAATATTATCCCCCCATCTACGTCTCGACCTCCCCAAATGTCTTTTTTCCTCCGGCCTCCCGACTAACATACTATATGCATTTCTGGATTCGCCCATACGTGCTACATACCCTGCCCATTTCAAACGTCTGGATTTAATGTTCCTAATTATGTCAGGTGAAAAATACAATGCGTGCAGTTCTGCGTTGTGTAACTTTCTTCATTCTCCTGTAACTTCATCCCTCTTAGCCCCAAATATTTTCCTAAGAACCTTATTCTCAAACACCCTTAACCTATGTTCCTCTCTCAAAGTGAGAGTCCAAGTTTCACTACCATACAGAACAACCGGTAATATAACTGTTTTATAAATTCTAACTTTCAGATTTTTGGACAGCCGACTGGATGACAAAAGCTTCTCAATCGAATAATAACAGGCATTTCCCATATTTATTCTGTGTTTAATTTCCTCCCGAGTATAATTTATATTTGTTACTGTTGCTCCAAGATATTTGAATTTTTCCGCCTTATCTAAAGATAAATCTCCAATTTTTATATTTCCATTTCATAGTGTTTCATACCATGAAGGATTAAATTTTCTTGCACCTTTAGCACTGACTTTATGAACAATAGAGCTTAATGCAGGAGTGGGTCGTCCATTGTCCAAAATACTTCTCTTTTCAATGTCATTACGACGCGAAAACGGACAACGTAACAGTTTACTTATTATATCAGTCATAATATAATATTATTGTTATCACTTACATTAACTATAAATCACCAAATATACGTAACATTAATATACAGTACGTACTTGCAAAAATCACATTTTCTAAAATACACTGTTAAAAAAACATCTTTTAAAACATACTGTTTAAAAACTGTTATACTACTCGTAACAATCTACGTTCCAACTCGTGAAACTTTCAAACAGAAATTTCGCAAATCGTAGGTGTTCGATAATGCTCGTGGGTTTTCGTTAGGGCAGGCAGGATTCTAGCGCGCTGGCTTAAGCATAGAACGCATGCGCTAAGAAAGCATTTAGAATAGCGATCTCTTTTAATGCTTACTCCAGGGCCAGCTTTGAAGTTACGCGGAAGGTCGGCTAACTTCGCTTCTGCCTACCTTCTGACGCATCGTGATCTGTCCAGTGTATTCTTGTCGGATAAATCGAACTGCCAGTAGTAAGCAACGTCCAACTAACCCTCAAAAAATCCCATTCATAGTTAATTGAAGAATTTCTAAGCACCTAGACAAGAGTATATAATTATATAAGGTTTTCCAAATGTGTTGGGGTAGTTAATAAATATCCACTTTTAGGTTTTTCTAAATGTGTTGAGGTAGGCTTAGCCTACCCTGCCTGCCCTGAGGAGTCGCCTCTGATGTGATGGCAATAGTAATCCATTGTGTAGCGTCCATTTTGAACTACAGAGGCCATTTTCACATGAGGGGTTGATGATGGACAATAAATCCATAGTGGATTGAGACTGGCGTGAGAAATCAAAGTACTCGATGAAAACCTGTTCCACAGAGATTACGACCATCACAAATCTCACAGGGTGTGATCGGAGATGAACCTCTGTCCCTTCAGTGATGAACTGCGAACTAAGCAAAGTATTGAATGTACAGTTTCCCTGGAAAAGAATTAAACGATTGAATATTTCTAATTCTCAGATGTAAGACACTGCGCATGATCGGAGACCAGAGCACTGATACACAAGATAACGAATATTGAGTTACTTAAATTCAGGCTGTTTTGTTTGTTACTAGCATCGTTACGAAATTCACTTCAAAAACTGCAAAAAATATGGTAATATTACGTAAATAATAGACAAATATATACATAAATCGTGTACTTAAATCGACATTGGGTCCACACCTAACGGTCAGCGCGTCTGGCCGCGAAACCAGGTGGACCGGGTTCGATTCCCGGTCGGGGCAAGTTACCTGGTTGAGGTTTTTTCCGGGGTTTTCCCTCAACCCAATACGAGCAAATGCTGGGTAACTTTCGCTGCTGGACCTCGGACTCATTTCACGGCATTATGACCTTCATTTCATTCAGACGCTAAATAACCTAGATGTTGATACAGCGTCGTAAAATAACCCAATAAAATAAAAAATCGACATTGGACCTTCATGACTAGATCGACACTCCGCACAGAAAGGAAAGCTTTCGTGTCGTTTCAATAGCTCAGACGCTAAGACTTCTGCGTGTTGTGTAGAAGAGTGCAAGTTCGATTCTTAGTGTACACAACGATTTTTTTTGTCTAAATAACGTTGAAATAGAGTTTTATAAAGTCCTGAGATTAAGTGTTAATGATCGTAAACAATACAAAATTACAAATTATAATATTATAAACGTTAATCTAATGAATGCATTTACACCATTTTCTACAAAGTTCAGCAAAGAAAGGGATGGGAAAAAGGGTGGGTTTGTAAACTGCAGAGAGGGCTGCATCATATAGGAGTGGAATGGGTGTGGGCAAAAGAAGAGAATGACAGGAGGAATATATGACGTAATGTGAAGATGCGTTTAATTGATATCGAGAGGCGAGAGATTGAGCTCCAATGTTCGGAAAAGTTCTCACTACATTTACAATCAGATCTCATGCTTAACTGCGGGAGGTGTGACTACATAAATTCTTGTAACAAGGACAGCAGAGCAGGTTTAGCGTGGCTAAGATTGGGGGCATGGAAGGGTAATAAAATTGCCAACGAAAAAGGAGAGCGCCTTTGTTCACTGTGCAGAGAAAAGGACTCCTGGACACACATTGTATATCTACCACCCTCGATGCTAAGTCAGAATAGGAGTTCGCTTGCTGTCTTGACCTCATGGGGAATAGAGAATGGAAACAAAAGACTGGATTGTTTCTCTTGAAGGCGAGACAGATTAGAATTGCAGCTGTTGAAGTTTATGATGCGAACTGAGGAAGGGATACTCAATTATACATTTTATGCCTGTTTATAGAGCATACCGCGTTAAGAAAGAAGCAATGGTTTTATGGGCAAGGCTTAATACATTGTACAAGCTATACTGTAGGTAGGCGTTTCTATGGCAACTGGTCATCTGATGGAATAGTATCATATGCTCAATGCTTTTTTCTTAATGTTAAATCCTCTATATGTTAGGATATACATACTAGGTTCAAAAAGTTCCCGGAATTTGCTAGTATCATAGAAACAACGTACCTTCAACACTATTCTACACCAATCCCTTCAAAATAGTTGCCTTCCGCAACAACACACTTTTGCCAACGCGTGTAGAGTTCCTGGAAGCAGACCTGGAAGCCATTTTGTGAAATCCGTCTTAGTGCTCTCGTCGCGTTTGCGATAACCTCTTCAGCATTGAATCTCCGTCCTTTCAGATGACTTTTCAGACGGGGAAACAGAAAGTAATCAAGTGGTGAGAGATCAGGAGAGTATGGTGGATGATCCAAAGCAGTTATGTTGTGCCTGGCAAGAAAATTCTTTACAATAATTGCGCGATGAGCAGGTGCATTGTCATGCATAAGGAACCAGTTATTTTCTACCCACTTTTCCGGACGTTTCCTTCTCACTGCGTCCCGGAGGCGACGGAGGATTTCTACGTACAATTCTTTCGTTACAGTACGACCTTCTGGATGAACTCATGGTGGATGAGACCCTGAGAGTCGAAGAAAACTTCCAACATAACTTTGCCTTTGGAAGTGTCCCTAGGAAATTTTTGCTTCCGAGGAGATGTTTTCGATTTCCACTCAGATGACTGTCGTTTAGGGACTGGGTCGTACAAGTAGCATCAAGTTTCATCACCAGCAATAATTTTGTTTAAGAAATCATCATCTTCATCAGCCATACTGATCATGTCCCCAGCAAGAGTCATTCTTGTTTCTTTCTGTTCTGCCGACAACATTTTCGGAACTAACTTCTGAGACACGTAATACATGTTGAGATGCTTGTGAAGAACATTGTGTACACTTCCGACTGATATTCCGACCTCTGCTGCTATCTCTTTTATGGTTTTACGTCGGTCGTCCCTCACAACATTACGCACACGCTGAGCGATTGCTTCATTTGTTGCAGTGTTGGTCGGCCGCTGCGTACGTCATCTTTGATGCTATCGCGGCCACCAGAAAAGCGTTTATGCCAGGCATACACTTGATTTTTTTCATTGCTGCTTCCTTCGTCATATGCTTCTTCCAATAATATTAATGTCTCTGCAGAAGTTTTGTGTAACAAAACACAGAACTTGATGTTTGTACGTTGCTCTGTGGACATAATTACAAAATGCGACGAACAAACAAAACACTATGATAAACAATTGCCTACAACTCAAAACCAACAATCGCCATTATCAACAAACTTTAAGGAAATGACATCATGAATGTTACCAACAAAAGAAATGTATAATATCCTTTGTTATATATTAATACGAAAAATGGTAGTAAAATTCCGGGAACTTTTTGAACCCAGTAGTATTATACAAGGTTAGTTAAAAGTCCCGCACCACCTAAATAACTTTTGAAGCATACGGTTCAGTGATATGAAACTTGGTATGTGGGAATAACCATATACTAAGAACTCGATAATGGTATTACCGAGTTTTTTCTACTTCCGGTTTAACCGGAAGTAAGTCCAACTCTTTTATTTTAAGTGGAACACCCAATATATATATTTTTTAATTTTTGAATAGTGCTCATTAAGAGCTTTTCAAAAAGTACCCACACTCGATACTTCTGTACAAATTCAGTGTTGCTAAGTCAAGAAAACAGAAAAGTGTATCGAATATTAAAATAATAAAATACTCCTTCCTTAACAAAAACAAAACAGAGCTAGCTCACCTTCTAAATTATGTGTTCAAATTGGTAGCCCTCAGCTGCTTTACAATGTGTCACTCGATCATAGAAACCATTTAAGGAATGATTTAACCAGGCTTTAGGAATATCTTGCACCACTTCCATTTTTATTTAGCAACACTGAATTTGTACAGAAGTATCAAGTGTGGGTACTTTTTGAAAAGCTCTTAATGAGCTTTATTAAAAAAAAACATATTGGGTGTTCTATTTAAAATAAGAGAGTTGGAGTTACTTCCGGTTAAACCGGAAGTAGAAAAACTTGGTAATGCCATTATTGAGTTCTTAGCATATGGTTATCCTCACATACTAAGTTTCATACCACTGAATCGTATGCTTCAAAAATTATTTAGGTAATGAATTTATTATTTTAATATTCGATACACTTTTCTGTTTTCTTGACTTAGCAACACTGAATTTGTATAGAAGTATCAAGCTCTTAATGAGCTTTATTCAAAAAGAAAAAAAATATATATTGGGTGTTCCATTTAAAATAAGAGAGATGGACTTACCTTCGCTTAAACCGGAAGTAGAAAAAACTCGGTAGTACCATTATTGAGTTCTTAGTACAGACGTGGACAAATTATTATCAAAATTGACGATTTTTATGATAATTCTGTTTACAAAATTTGACTTTTCAATTTAGACTACAGTTGACAATTTTGCATATTTCCATCATTATAGTAGACAGAAATATGCAAAAATGTCAACTATAGTTTAAATTGAAGAGCCAAATTTTGTGAAAATACATAATAAAAATCTTTAATTTTGCTAAAATTTTATAAATATGCAAAAATGTCAATTGCAGTGAAAATTGAAGAGTCAAATTTTGTAAAAATATTAAATAAAAATCTTCAGTTTTGCTAATAATTTGGAAATATCCAAAATGTGAACTGTAGTCCAATTGAAGAGTTGAATTTGGTAAAAATATATAATAAAAATCTTCAGTTTTGCTAATAATTTGTAAATATGCAAAAATATCAAATGTAGTCCAAATTGCAGAGTCAAATTTTCTAAAAATATACAATACAAATCTTCAATTTTACTAATAATTTGGAAATACGCAAAAATGTCAACTAGTCTGAATTGAAGAATCATATTTTGTAAAAATATGCAATACAAATCTTCAATTTTACTAATAATTTGGAAATACGCAAAAATGTCAACTAGTCTGAATTGAAGAATCATATTTTGTAAAAATATGCAATACAAATCTTCAATTTTACTAATAATTTGGAAATACGCAAAAATGTCAACTAGTCTGAATTGAAGAATTATATTTTGTAAAAATGTACAATACAAATCTTCAGTTTTACTAATAATTTGGAAATACGCAAAAATGTCAACTAGTCTGAATTGAAGAATCATATTTTGTAAAAATATGCAATACAAATCTTCAATTTTACTAATAATTTGGAAATACGCAAAAATGTCAACTAGTCTGAATTGAAGAATCATATTTTGTAAAAATATACAATACAAATCTTCAATTTTACTAATAATTTGGAAATACGCAAAAATGTCAACTAGTCTGAATTGAAGAATCATATTTTGTAAAAATATACAATACAAATCTTCAATTTTACTAATAATTTGGAAATACGCAAAAATGTCAATTAGTCTGAATTGAAGAATCATATTTTGTAAAGATATATAATACAAATCTTCAATTTTACTAATAATTTGTCCACGTCTGTATATGGTTAGTCCCACATACCAAGTTTCATGTCACTGAACCGTATTCTTCAAAAGTTATTTAGGTGGTGCGGGACTTTTAAGTAACCCTGTATAATTGTGTTTTGTTTGTGCCATTTTCATTGTAATCAGTGTGTTCTTTTGGAGAGTGATTGGATCTAACCATAGGTGAAGGGGGTGAAACCTACAAAGTAGGACTTGTTTTACACAGCACATACGGTCAGAAGACCCGTGCATGGGTTTTAAGAGAAAATTATGTTAATATAGTACAACTGTATGTCTAATATTGCTCAATAAATCCATCTATTACTACCTTTTTCCCCGCCTCACACGCTAGGCTCTGTGGTACTGACGAGACGGGACATCTTCAATGGTCTACCTACGTGCACGTAGCCCTGTATCGTGGAGTCAATTTCGAACAGGTTGAGTGGGCACATTGACTGCTGTAGCCCCTCGGAAGGAGGCTGCTGTGGCAATAGGGTTCCTCCGAGCGTAAATACCGATGTATCGGTCTTGTGTAGCGGTTATTTTGTGTGGCCGACCTATTCGAGACCTATAGCTATGGCATTTGTGTCTGTTGGAACTTCGTCCCACTCGGGATACGTCACCGTCGCTTTGATTGCAGCGTACAATGTGGGCTACCTCCACTTGTGTTATACCTTGTTGCATTACTCACTATGCGATCTCCTGCTGAAAGCATTCACTCATTGTCTTCTGCCCGAGGACAGGTCTTTCACTGCAAACGCAGCATTCTCAAGTATTTCCTATTTTCTGCCTTCCTCTTTGTCTCCGCACGACTCTAACACAGTCTACTATATACAGTCGCGAAGCTCAATATGTAGTAAAAATGCAAACATGGGTAGTTGCCCACCACTAGGATCGCTACTATCGCCTCATCATCGCAGATCTCTCTCCTAGTAGACGACAAAATATGTTACATTTTCGTTGTGTTCTTTTGGCAAAATTAACACCTTCCTTCCATTATTGAAATATTAAATGCATAAAGTTAATTTATTATTTTAATGAAGTATATTAAATTCCACCATAAACTCGAAGATACCTGCAAGAAATAGGTTAATATTATTTTTGTTTGTGCAAAACGAACTGAAATTTACTATAATCGCTTCACTCATTCAAGATTATAGCGATAATTAACTATGAAACCAATAAATATTAATTTGCATTTCCCCTTTACAACAATAATAATGGAAATATGAATTAATGGAGTACCTTACGTGTACCGGTACTTGTAGTGTAGGCTTACGTAATTAACAAAGTGGGATGAGGTTAAGCAATAATAATCACACCAGAATTGGAAATAAAACGTGATCAATAAATTTTATTGTAACAGACTTTTTCTACGTCTCTAGTAAAGTAACAAATAAAAATAACAACAAAATTAACAGCTATAATTAAAAACATATCCTTTGAAAAAAATAGGCCTAAGCAATAATAATCCCACCAGAATTGAAAATAAAACGTGATCAAGAAATTTCATTAAAACAAACTTAATTTTTCTACGTCTGTAGTAAAATATTATTATTCCAATTATTATTGTATTTTAGCCATTAACATTTTCATTACAACCAATAACGAACATTTCACAAGCATCAATGTGAAATAAGCAACGAGCTAGCACTCGATGGAAATACGACACAGTCCAAAGTCGACCGTGGACAGTCTATTGTTTCTAGTTGCTAACCGCTTGGAGCGCTTTATCACGAGATTTGCAAAAAATCACCTCAAGCTTCGCGACTGTATATAGTAGACTGTGACTCTAATATATTAGCAGCTCTGCTCACATGTTCCGCACGGCGCATGCTCAACGTTTTAAGTTCAATCAATATAAACATAATGAAATGTAGGAGCTACCGGCTTGCCTCAGTCGGTTATGGCGCTTGCCTGCCGGTCTGAAGTTGCGTTCGGGCGCGGGTTCGATCCCAGCTTGGGCTGATTAACTGGTTGGGTTTTTTTCCGAGAATTCCTCCAACTGTAATGTGAATGCCAGGTAATCTCTGGCGAATCCTCGGCCTCATCTCTCCAAATATCATCTCGCTATCATCAATCTCACCGACGCTAAATAACCTAGTAGTTGATACAGAGTCGTTAAATAACAGACTTAGTAAGTAACTGGTTTTAAGGAACCCGGAGGTTCATTGCCGCCCTCACATAAGCCCGCCATTGGTCCCTATCCTGAGCAGTCCATTCTCTATCATCATATCTCACCTCCCTCAAATACCATTTTAATATTATCTTGCCATCTACGTCTCGGCATCCCTAAAGGTCTTTTTCCCTCCGGCCTCTCAACTAACACTCTATATGCATTTCTGGATTCGCCCATACGTGCTACATGCCCTGCCCATCTCAAACGTCTGGATTTAAAGTTCCTAATTATGCCAGGTGAAGAATAAAATGCGTGCAGTTCCGTGTTGTGTAACTTTCTCTATTCTCCTGTAACTTCATCTTTCATACCCCCAAATATTTTCCTAAGCACCTTATTCTCAAACAACCTTAACCTATGTTCCTCTCTCAAAGTGAGAGTCCAAGTTTCACAACCATAAAGAACAACCGGTAATATAACTGTTTTATAAATTGTAACTTTCAGATTTTTTGACAACAGACTGGATGATAAAAGCTCAATCGAATAATAACAGGCATTTCCCATATTTATTCTGTGTTTAATTTCCTCCCGAGTATCATTTATATTTGTTACTGTTGCTCCCAGATATTTGAACTTCTCCACCTCTTCAAAAGATAAATTTCCAATTTTTATATTTCCATTTCGTGCAATATTCTGGTCACGAGACATAATCATATACTTTGTCTTTTCGGATTTACTTCCAAACCTATCTCTTTATTTGCTTCCAGTAAAATTCCCGTGTTTTCCCTAATCGTTTGTGGATTTTCTCCTAACATATTCACGTCATCCGCATAGACAAGCAGCTGATGTAACCCGTCTAATTCCAAACCCTCTCTGTTATCCTGGACTTTCCTAATGGCATATTCTAGAGCGAAGTTAAAAAGTAAAGGTGATAGTGCATCTCCTTGCTTTAGCCCACAGTGAATTGGAAACGCATCTGACAGAAACTGACCTATACGGACTCTGCTGTACGTTTCACTGAGACACGTTTTAATTAATTGAACTAGTTTCTTGGGAATACCAAATTCAATAAGAATATCATATAAAACTTCTCTCTTAACCGAGTCATATGCCTTTTTGAAATCTATGAATAACTGATGCACTGTACCAAAATAAAAAATAATAAAATGTAGGTACATGTTTCCCGTCTTTATTAACGTAGAAATAAATATTTATTTCTCTGCAAGGAATCTGACATGGGTCCCCTTGGATTTAGACTCACGCGCTACCACAGTGGAGGGTTTCTTTCGTCATGTATCAGTGTATGCACATAACACGGTCCTCTTGCTGCGATGTTAGCGGCGTAACGTTGAACTAAACAGTATGCTTACTTACTCACGAACTGTATTTCCCGGCCGTAATCACTATTCGATCCCTCATGCCTCGCCAGTCCTAGACGCCAGTGCCGCCTGCGAGCAGATTTAACTTGCTGGCCTACAAAGTCTTTCAACCGTGCTTCGGAGGGGGCGGAGGGGGCGAGATGAACTGCCTTTACCCGGCAAGGCACACGGCTGCTATCGTCATCGTGTGCAGGTACTGTCCCTAGGGACATCAGAATTATTTTTACTGTTCACAGTATATAAGTGAAAAAAAAAAAAGAAAAAAAAAAAACAAATTTCTTCTTTTGCATGCACTGGACCTTAAGATCTCCCTCTGACTTGTTCTCGATCACGCTGAACTTCTAGTTTATTCTGATTGAAATTCAAGAAGACTAGTGGCTTGTGCAGCAAATGCTGCTGCAAACTAAGTCCGTTAGACGTTCAAATAAAAATTTTTCAGATTTATTTTCAATGAAGAATACTTGTCTTTTTGATAGTTATTTGCTTCCATAATAATGAAACATACTCCCTCTGAATGGATTTTTTTAGGCCAAATACTTTTTTCTTGAACCTATCCAACTTCAGTTTTTGAGTTTCAACGCGAAAACGCAAGTATCAATGTCAGGACGATAGCAATAGCTATTTCAGGTCATTGTGGATTGTAGGCAAAAGTTAAAAAAATTTCAGGTTTGCTAAGCTTTCGAACAATAGCATTTTCGTATAGCTGCTGCATGTAGAACTTGAAATGTAGAGCGTAAAATCATTTTATCTTACTAAGAGATCTTGCTGAAATGATCGGGAGACTACAAAATTTTCTAGGCCTCTTATTTTATCAGTAAGTAATACCTTTTGATCTTTCCGTAGGAACTGTAATTTTTGCGCTCTCTCGAGCCAATACTGAAGACAATGACACATATCAATATCTACACTACACCACCATTAAGTATATGAAAAAGACCCAACCCCACTGGTTTAATAAGTATAAAAATATTTGATTTTTAATAACAATATTATTATCTTACTTAAGTTTTGTAGTTATATATAGCAGTCACTCAGTAAATTATAGAAATGAAGATCTAAATAAAGATATTCTCTACATTTACATACATAACCTCAAAACGTTTCACTTTCATATCAGCAATATAGCATTAATAAGTATAATTAATGAAAAATAGTCACAGCATGATATTAACTATAATAATATTTAATTTATGATGGTAATAATGCCATCAAACCACCTCAGGTTTCGTAGATTTGAATATCCAATACACAGCTGTACTCAGAAAATTATTGTACACTGCAGAATCAGTTTTTAATAACAAATTGAATTGAGCTCTAAATATGTCGGCAATCCTGCGGGTCATGGCCTTCGTGTAATAGCCTATTGTTTATTGTAGTATGTGTTTTGTTCTGAAATTCAATCAAGTCGGCCGTGATAACATTAGTTCTCAAAACTGACAATAGATGGATCTTAGAAAATAGGAAAATTATGTAGGAAAATTGACATTTCACTGAAAACTACTACTTTTCCGAAAAACTTTGGATGCCAGGCATGAAAATGAGGGGTCACTCATTAAAATCCGTTCAGTCGTTTTCCCGTAATTTCCATTACCAGTTCAAATTATATATATATATATATATATATATATATATATATATACTAGTGGCTTGTGCAGAAAATGCCGCAAACTAAGTTCATTAGACGTTCAAATAAACATTTTTCCGATTTATTTTCAATGAAGAATACCAGACATTCGGGAAGTTATTTACTTCCATAATAATGAAAGATACTCTCTCTGGAGCCAATACTGAAGAGAACCACGCATATAAATATCTATACCACATCGCCATTAAATATATGAAAAAGACCCAACCCCACTTGATTAATAATTATAAAAGTATTTGATTTTTAATAATATTATTGTCTTACGTAAGTTTTGTAGCTTTCAGTAACATATACTATATAGCCGCCACTCAGTAAAATATAGGAATCAAAATCTAATTTAAGTTATTGTCTACATCTACTTATATAACCCCAAAATGTTTCACTTTCATATCATCAATATAACATTAATATGTATAATTAATGAAAAATAGTGACATCATGGCATTAACTACAAAAATATTTCATTTCTAATGGTAATAATGCCATCAAACCATCTAAAATTTTGTAGGTTTTAATATCCAATACACAGCTGTACCCAGAAAATTACACACTACAGAATCGAACCTATAAATTATTTTTAGTAAGTTAATTTTTTAATAACCAATTTAATTTGAGCTCTAAATATGTCAGCATTCTTGCAGATCATGGCCTTCGTGTAATATTGTTTACTGTAGTATGTGTTTTGTTTTATTCTGAAATGCAACACGGCCGACTTGATGCTCGATTCGCTTTTCCTTTACAAAAAAGCGAAGGGAATATCAAGTCGGCCGTGAATGCTATTAGCTAATTCTCAAAACTAACGACAGATGGATTTTGGAAAATAGGAAAATTATGTTTAAAAATTGACATTTCACTGAAAACTACTATTTTTTCGAAAAACTTTGAGTTCCAAGCTTCAAAATGAGGGGTCATTTATTAAAATCCGTCCAGCCGTTTTCCCGAAATTTCCATTACCAGTTCAAATTATATATTAAGATTTTTTGGAATGCGATCATGGCTTTATGGTTTAAACAAGTGAAGCGATCTTTTCGAAGACGCTTTTATATGTCTCTGTTATTGTTATGGTGTCGTATTTGAAGTCATGTTGTCTTACAACGACCACGGTTATCAATAGGCCTGGGTTCAGTTACTTTGAGTGCAAGTTAGGTGTATTCGCTCTGCGAGTCTGATGTTTTTAAGGTTGTTTTCATCTGCTTATTCCTGTGTCTGTGAGAATAGCATTCACGTATAGAATACACTGGCACATGGATATAATAACAAACTAAATATTTATTTAAAGCAGCCGTATGGGCAGCAGAACATTATTCTCGCAATAAGTAAAACGCATCTAGATTTTAGATACTTTGTGTCCCATATTATATTTTTCATCCAAAAAGTAAAAAGTAATTCTCATTATTTTTCTCCTATTTACAGAGTTTTGAATATGGATATATTTTATAAAAGTGAAAATTAATTTGAGGTAAATAATATGACAGGTTAATTGAAAGGATTGAAATTTGAATATTCATAATTGAAAGTGGATTAATATTGAAATAGATATATATGAAATATATTTCGGTCCTGATGTTTCAATTTTCGTTCATTTAGAAGTATTTGTACATGTTTTGTTTCCATGTATTATCATCTCTTGTCGGTTTGGAAGTATTAATATTATGAATAATCGCTTCACACATGAACGTTATGAATGAATGAATGAATGAATGAATGAATGAATGAATGAATGAATGAATGAATGAATAAAAAAGAAGTAAATAAAGAAAAATAGTGAAAGAAGTAAAGAGAGAAATAAAGAAAGAAAGGAATAAGTAAATAAATGAAGAAGTAAATAAATAAATACATAAATAAATTAATACATAAATAGAGAAAAGAAGAAATGAAGAAATAAATAAATAAAGAAGTGGAGAAATAAATCAATACATGAATAAATATATAAAGACGTAAATAAATACATAAATAAATAAAGGACTAAAGAAATAAATTAATACATAAATAAAGATAGAAAGAAAAGAAGAAACGAAGAAATAAATAAGTAAATAAATAAATAAAGAAATGAAGAAATAAAGAAATAAAGAAGTAAAGAAATAAAGAAGTAAAGAAGTAAAGAAATAAAGAAATACAGAAGTAAAGAAGTAAAGTAAAGAAATAAAGAAGTAAAGAAATAAAGAAGTAAAGAAATAAAGAAATAAAGAAGTAAAGAAATAAAGAAATAAAGAAGTAAAGAAATAAAGAAATAAAGAAGTAAAGAAATAAAGAAATAAAGAAGTAAAGAAATAAAGAAATAAAGAAGTAAAGAAGTAAAGAAATAAAGAAGTAAAGAAATAAAGAAGTAAAGAAATACAGAAGTAAAGAAGTAAAGTAAAGAAATAAAGAAGTAATGAAATAAATTAATACATGAATAAATAAAGAGAGAAAGAAAGAAAGAAAGAAAGAAAGAAAGAAAGAAAGAAAGAAAGGAAGGAAGAAATGAAGGAATAAATAAATAAGTAAAAAAATACATAAATAAATAAAGCAGTAGAGAAATAAATAAGTAAATAAATAAATAAAGAAGTGAATAAATAAATAAGGAAAAAAATAAATAAAGAAGTAAAGAAATAAATACATAAGTAAATAAATAAATACATAAAGAAATAAAGAAATAAATAAATAAGGAAGTAAATACATAAAAAATAAATAAAGAAGTAAATAAATAAATAAATAAAGTAAAGAAATAAAGAATTAAAGTAACAAGTAAATAAATAAATAAATAAATATAGAGAAAGAAAGGAAGGAAGAAAGAAAGAGAGAAAGAAGTAAATAAATAAATAGAGAGAAAGAATTGGTGGAAATTACAATAATGCAGTAAATCACAGTAAAAACAAAATTATTTACGTTGACTACTTCTAGTTTTTTTTCGGCATGTTGACTGCCTTACTCACTGAAGACAGACCTGACCTGTATGTCAGTGCCTCTGATGTATACCCCATACGTAAGTACACAGTTGCTAGTTAGTTGAGGTCTCTGTGTAACCAAACGCATGACTCTAGTTATCAGTAATATCAGGTTTGTATGTTCGAGTGTGTTCCACAACAGCCTGTAAGAGTCAACAGGATTCGTGGGTCGAATGCGGCTCGTGAAGGATCTCAGGATCGAGTACCATTGACTATAAGAGACGGCTCTACCGACGCACGACCAAGGCTTGACCCTGGGTTTGCGACTGATATCCAGTTCTTATTCTAGTAGTGTTTGAAGAATTGATTCACTTCCTTTTGTTTGCCCTAGCATGGTGTCCTCATCGATTCTTTTCTCTTTGTAATTTATTTTTTAGTAGGTTACGACTCGTTTCAACCTTACTTAAGTCAATATTTTGTCTCTAATAGATTTGTCCTCTTCATGAACTTTCTTTTCCCAAGATTCCGTGTCCTAATAGATTACGTCCTCTTTTCGACCTCCTTCCGTCATGATTTTGTGTCAAGGTGACGCTTTCTTTTCGATACTTTCTGCCTTCACGATTTTATAAATCCGTTCCGTAGGGCGGTAAATCTCGAAGTAGGAGATTTGAAATTCACATTGATATTCCCGTCAGTTGAGTGATCTCTTGCAAAGAATTCGAGGTCGTTCGTAGGTCTACCTTACAGATAATTTTTTTTCCGACTTACTCTTACCATGGTTTCACGATGCATTGCAACGTCAGGTGTCTATGTAACTCAATAAACGATTTCACGACTTCAAAAGCGGACAAGTACTGTATTCACGCACTAGACGGCTTCGAATATACAGGGACATCATTTTATTTTTACTAACATTTCTAATATTAACCTGGTTATACCTTTGGATTAACGGTTGAGAACCGGAAACACCGTTTGCTACCCCCTTCCACGGCTGGAGTTCGATAATACAATATACAAACAAATCACTTTACTAGGTATAGTAGGGAAGAAAAGTAGTTCATCCATTTACGTGAACTAGAAAATATCGCAATTTTGAGTTTGATAATTTTCATTAGGTTTTTCTTTAAACAGAATACAGTACAGTATTAACAATAAGTGTTTTTACTCACGAACTGAGCTGTCCATGTGGACGTATTCATTATGCAGTGTATATTATACTGTCTACAGCACATTAGCGTACAATTTAGAGAATGGCGTTAAATTGAAAAATAATCATAATGTGGATATTTAAACACATTTTTGAAAATGGTGGCCGTTCATTTCGATACAGGCTTCAGTTCATTTGTGCATATTATTATTATAGACTATTGTACCTAATTCCAATTACCAGTTTCGTCCTTCGTACTAGGAACTCATGTTGAAATAATTGAAGAGTCCACTGCAAGAATGATGGATGTCATTTGGAATACATTTTGCAGGAGAAGCAATTGAAAGTTTGAAATGCTTAGCGCTCAAAGCTTAACTGTGATTTTCCGATCATTACTGGACAATGACTATCAGTGTTAATGCCATATAACTCTGCATGTACATTCTATATGTCTTAAGCTATGCATTGACAGTCTTGGTTCATTTTCGAAAGGAAAGTGACATCCATCATTCTTGCAGTGGACTCTTCAATTCTGTACCTACTCTATAAAAGAGTACCTTACGTACTGTAAATTCAATGTTCACTTCTGCCCGATCCGAAAAGATAAAATTACTCAGACATGCTATCTACTGTCCGTCCAAGTGGTTATGCCGCAGGGTCGTAGAAAGGGGGAAATCACGTGACAGTTAATTACTTAACGAGGCCCTTTTATTTAAGTTATATTAAACAGTTGTACAGGGACATCACTTTATTTTTACTAACATTTTTAACATTAACCTGGCTATACTCGGAAACACTGTTGCCACCTTCCATTACAGGAGTTTGATGTTATTAGTGCAATATTTAAACAAATCATTTTACTAGGTATAGGAGGAGAGAAAAGTAATGTATCCATTTATGTTGTAGGGAAATACGATATTACGATTTTCAGTTTGATCATCACTTTTACGGAATTTATCAAAATACAGTAGAATAGTAACATTAAAAAAAAACTCAACTTTTCAGGCGGCTATGTTCGTTATGTAATGTCTACTTTATCTAGCATATTAATTATTGATGTCAACATACAATATAGAGAGTGCATTTAAATTGAGGGGGTCATAAGTAAAGGGCTGTAATTGTACTTAAGTTACTTTTGAGGAAATGGGGTTTAAATATTTAAGCTTTCGTATAATCGGTGAAATTTTTATTTAAATTTTAATGTGTGATGCGATTAAAATATCCCTTTGCCACTAAAATTTTAGATACTTTAGCTTACACTGGATGCACTTAACTCATGTTATTACAAATGTCACTAGCATTCCTTTGCTTCTAGCCACCTCAATTCAAAATAAGCTAATCTGAATTTTTAAACAAGTTGCTGAAAATGGTTGCCGTTCGTTACAATGCAGACTTCAATTCTTTAAGCATATTATTAAAAACATTTTGAAGCATATTCTCTGAAATTGAATTTATCGTTCATTGAATATAATTTTTTGTACGATATTATTAATATTGGTTCTTTCTTCAAATGGAAATGCAACCATATTTATGAAACACACTATACACTGCAGTGTTTACTTCACTGCTTGAAGACTTCGAATGCAACAGCGGCCGTAAGTTTGTGTGTCTGACGGGAGCAAGGACATTAATGAAGGGGTGAGAGTGAAGTACATTCAGAAATGCAGGTACAATAAAAATGCAAGTAAAAATAAAATGATGTCCCTGTATAATATTACGTAGACGTCCAATTCCTAACAGAAAATAATGTTTTCAGAAAAGAGCAAAGACAGTCCAGCCACTAGCCTTTACAGAGTGGCGAGTTGAAGCGCTGGGGATGAAACCGGGATGCGAAGTAGGCAAATGGACGATAGTAGCTGTACGAAAAATGATTCAATATTTAAAGCTCTTTCGTCACTGGAAAACGCGAACATATTTCTGGAACGTACTACACTCACTAATTCAGTATATGTGGCCTTGGTTCTGTGTGGAGGACGATTGGAAGTTTACTAGTAGAGGGGGTGGGAGTGAAGTACATTCAAAACTCAGGTACAATAAAAATTGAAGTAAAAATAAAATGATGTCCCTGTACAAACGTTCTTCCTTGCAGTGTAAAATTTTCGCCTCAATGTTGTGTACATCACAATCGACATTGAAACATTTCCAATGAAATCGTTCAGTTTAAAATTAGGACAGAATTTAGGATGCGGATCTTTTCTGTGTTGTTCCCAGTGGAACAATTAAGAGCTTGTCCGTGCATGAATAACGAATTAACACTGAAAGCGTGGCAGCAACGTGAGCGGAAACTGAACCCAGATAACGAATACGGGCAGCCAGATGAGAGTTCGTTAACAATGGCTCAGAAATTGGACTAAATATAATAACAAGAACTAATGGATTTCAAAGCCTGGTCGCGAAATGATGTATTATACTTGAAGCAACGAAGTTAATGGAATTTCGTTTCATTTTTTAGTTACATGTAACGTAATCCAGAAGTTGAATCAAATCCACCAAAAAGCATGTAATGAATGACGTTCACCAGGTCGTTGCCTTGGCAACATGATGTCAAAGAATAATCAAATCCCCCGAAATGAAGTCTCTTAGAAATTATCATATCCTCCTTATTTAGTTTTAATTATTTAAGGATTTTAAATTTTAAGCTGTAAATGCGATTTTGTTTAAAATAAATTGCTGTGTATTTACACCTTATACTTCAATTTAATATACTGTATCTTACACTTCGATACTACTTGCAGTAAAGTAATATTCATTTGTCTGGAATGGTACATTATGCAACGAGCCTATAATGGTAGTAATTAAGACGCGAGTATGTTTATGAAACGAGCGCAAGCGAGTTTCATAATTTTCATACGAGCGTCTTAATTACCATTGTAGGCAAGCTTCATACGACTTTTTATGCTTGACCATATTTCTAACTTGAAATTATTCATAAGTATTCATGTTATTCTTATCTGACTGGGGAGCGGAACTGACCTTGTGCAATATCTCGTAAATTGTGAGATGTGCGCAGACGCGAAAGTATTGATTTTTTCCGAGAAACAAATGTTATTGACCTTGATATATAATCTAGAGAGTAAAATAAACATTAATCTTGATATAACCTTGAAATTGATTTAAACATTGAAAAACGAGATGACAAATTGAATTTATTTTAATGTTATTTACAATTAACGCTACCTAATTATAGTAACAGAACATAACCTTCTGCGACAGTATTGGATTTCCGGCCTCCGTGACGTTTCACTAGTTGTCTTTCGATTGTATATGCGAGAATAATCGATACTTGCGCTTTCATATTGCTACAATGGTGTTTTCTGATTGGTGGAACACCTGAACTTTAATGAATAGGTGTACTTTAATGAGGTCCATAAAATGGCTACTACCAGGTGTATAATTACTACATTTCGGCATGGTCGAGCATAAACTTTCTTAAAGCTCTAGAGAAGAGATACGTTTTTGCCTAATGTGACAACACTGTACAGCTACCTCTCTAGCCCGCATTCATCCCCGCCACTACAACTACTTCCTGATCCGTCGCTTCAAAAACAGAATTAGCCAGTAGCTAGCATCTCTACTACACCGATGTGAACATTTGTTCGTCAGTGTGATGCTGTACTTAGACTGTACTGTTCTATGTTTTGTTCTCGATATTTCTCATATGAAGAATCATAGTGGGCCAAGCGCCATTTACTAAAACCGTAGAAAATAAGGGTTAAAATGAAGTTATTACCATAATTCAATGGAAACATACAGCAAGTAATACAGGGACATCACTTTATTTTTACCAACATTTTTAACATTAACCTGGCTATACTCGGAAACACTGTTGCCCCCTTCCATTACAGGAGTTTGATGTTACTAGTGCAATATGTAAACAAATCATTTTACTAGGTATAGGAGGAGAGAAAAGTAGTGTATCCATTTACGTTGTAGGGAAATACGATATTACGATTTTCAGTTTGATCATCACTTTTACGGAATTTATCAAAATACAGTAGAGTAGTAACATTTTTTTTTTTTTCAAAAACTCAACTTTTCAGGCGGCTATGTTCGTTATGTAATGTCTTCTTTATCTAGTATATTAATTATTGGTGTTAGCATACAATATAGAGAGTGTATTTAAATTGAGGGGGTCATAAGTAAAGGGCTGTAAGTGCACTTAAGTTACTTTTGAGAAAATGGGGTTTAAATATTTAAGCTTTCGTAAAATCGGTGAAATTTTTATTTAAATTTTAATGTGTGATGCGATTAAAATATCCCTTTGCCACTAAAATTTTAGATACTTTAGCTTACACTGGATGCACTTAACTCATGTTATTACAAATGTCACTAGCATTCCTTTGCTTCTAGCCACCTCAATTCAAAATAAGCTAATCTGAATTTGAAACAAGTTGCTGAAAATGGCTGCCGTTCATTACAATGCAGGCTTCAATTCAGTACGCATATTATTAAAAACATTTTGAAGCATATTCTCTGAAATTGAATTTATCGTTTCTTGAATATAATTTTTTAATACGATATTATTAATATTGGTTCTTTCTTCAAATGGAAATGCAACCATATTTATGAAACACACTATACACTGCAGTGTTTACTTCACTGCTTGAAGACTTCGAATGCAACAGCGGCCGTAAGTTTGTGTGTCTGACGGGAGCAAGGACATTAGTGAAGGGGTGAGAGTGAAGTACATTCAGAAATGCAGGTACAATAAAAATGCAAGTAAAAAAAATGATGTCCCTATATAAAGTATACACATTAAAACTAAATGATATGTCAATCTTCATTAAACTATGGCATTCACTTAACTTTAACCCTTGCTTTCTCCGTTTTTAATAAATGGCGCTTGGCCCACTATTGCTTTGAACCCTTCCTATATAGTTTTGTTTTGCACTCCTGATTCATTGAGAAGGTGATCCGAAGGGAATAATTACTCCGTCGACATAGGAGAAAGTCAATGTTCACCTACTTAGATATAACACGCTGACTACTTAGTCAGGTCTTGGTAGAGCATGAAAGTGGAGGAATATTATAGACAGGAAAAAATCTATCATACAGGAATGGATATTTAAGAGTTGTTAATCCATTATGAAAGCGAATCTGATACAACGGTAATACAAATTAATTTTATTTCCTAGAAAAAATATATAATTGTAACCTCATAAGTGATACCAAGAAGATACCACTTATGAGGCAACTAGGCCAGGAGATAATGAGATAGGGTGGCCAGTTCCTTTCCCCCTCTATTGCATACATCGCCGACTAGCTACATATTACACTAGTCAGACTTCAATGCATACAATCTTCCTCTCATACATTTCGTCAAGTGAGCTGTACAGCCTGATATCAGCCACAACTTCAATCAGAAAAAAATTAAAAAAATATATATATATGGCGGCCGGGTAGCTCAATTGGTAGAGCAGCTGGCTACGGACTGGAAGGTCCGAGGTTCGATCCCGAGTGGTGACGGGATTTTTCTCGTTGCCAAACTTCCAGAACGGCTCCGAGATTCACTCAGCCTCCTATAAAATTGAGTACCGGGTCTTTTCCGGGGGTAAAAGGCAGTCAGAGCGTGGTGCCGACCACACCACCTCATTCTAGTGCCCAGGTCATGGAAAGCATGGGCCTCTACCTCCATGCCCCCCAAGTGCCTTCATGGCATGTTACGGGGATTATCTATCTATCTATCTATCTATCTATCTATCTATCTATCTATCTATCTATCTATCTATCTATCTATCTATCTATCTATCTATCTATCTATCTATCTATCTATCTATCTATCTATCTATCTATCTATCTATCTATCTATCTATCTATCTATCTATCTATCTATCTATCTATCTATCTATCTATCTATCTATCTATCTATCTATCTATCTATCTATCTATCTATCTATCTATCTATCTATCTATCTATCTATCTATCTATCTATCTATCTATCTATCTATCTATCTATCTATCTATCTATCTATCTATCTATCTATCTATCTATCTATCTATCTATCTATCTATCTATCTATCTATCTATCTATCTATCTATCTATCTATCTATCTATCTATCTATCTATCTATCTATCTATCTATCTATCTATCTATCTATCTATCTATCTATCTATCTATCTATCTATCTATCTATCTATCTATCTATCTATCTATCTATCTATCTATCTATCTATCTATCTATCTATCTATCTATCTATCTATCTATCTATATATATGTAATAAATAACCATAGAAATAATCAAATAAATAAATGACTAAATAAATAAATAACCATATAAAGATTAATCTTCCTGAGGATAGGGACCAATGGCGGGCTTATGTGAGGGCGGCAATGAACCTCCGGGTTCCTTAAAAGCCATTAAGTAGGCTAAGTATAAAACCAAATAAATAAATGACTAAATGAATAATTAAAGAAATAAATAACTACCGGTTTGTAGATAACCAAATAAATAAATATATAAATAATCATATAAATAAATTACTAAATTAATAAATAAATAAATAACCATATAAAACCAAATAAATAAATGACTAAATGAATAATTAAAGAAATAAATAACTACCGGTTTGTAGATAACCAAATAAATAAATATATAAATAATCATATAAATAAATAAATTACTAATAAATAAATAAATAAATAAATAACCATATAAAACCAAATAAATAAATGACTAAATGAATTAGTAAAGAAATAAATAACTACCGGTTTGTAAATAAACAAATAAATAAATAAATGAATATATAAATAATCATACAAATAAATAAATGGCCAAATAAATAAATAAATAAATAAATAACCATATAAAACCAAATAAATAAATGACTAAATGAATAATTAAAGAAATAAATAACTACCGGTTTGTACATAACCAAATAAATAAATATATAAATAATCATATAAATAAATTACTAAATAAATAAATAAATAAATAACCATATAAAGCCAAATAAATAAATGACTAAACGAATTAGTAAAGAAATAAATAACTACCGTATGTAAATAACCAAATAAATAAATATATAAATAATCATATAAATAAATAAATTACTAATAAATAAATAAATAAATAAATAACCATATAAAACCAAATAAATAAATAAATGACTAAATGAATTATTAAATAAATAAATAACTAAATGAATATGTAAATAAATTAACCAAGCAAGCCAATCAAACAAGAAAATAAATATCTAAATGTATAAACAAGTAAATAAATAAATAAGTAAATAAGTAAATATTAACTTAAAATCTCCTGCAATATCCTTAATATTTGCGCCATTTTCTAGGAGTTCAATAATATTTACTCTGTCAGAAATACTCAGACATGAAAGTGTTTGTGACATGATGCCTTACCGGTATGCGGGGGCTTGGATTCCCGTCACAGCAGACCACGTTGTACTGTTTTGCTGCTTTCTTTAGACTCTAACGCATTCTACTAAATCGACAGAGCTGTGTACTATAAAGTTCCCAGAAACTTACCTCGAAGTGAATGTTTGAAGAATAATACAAAGGTATATTATATGGTCAATGACAACACTTGCTAATTCTCTTAATTTTATATGCAATGATCTATTTAATATCGTGAAACATGAAACTGTGATGAAAATTCAATCTCTTCTTGTGCCGCTATACCGCTTCTTATTACTGTACACTTCTATGTTTAGACACCTACCCTACTCTCTTTTTTATCGATGTGCTACGATAAGAAGTGTTGGGTGTAAGTAGTTTGTTGTGTTGAGTGTCCATCTACCTGTAGGTTTGTGTCTGCAATTTGTTTGTTTCCGGAGTATCGACAGATATGGTGACGCTAATGCTTTGTTTTAATAAAACTGGTATGGGGCCAGCAGATGGATACAAGAGCAAAGGGTTTAGCGGTAACCATACTACCTTCCTTCCCAGATGAGCTAGTTTTCAATTCTGTTGTGCTATTCCCAACAGCAAAGCGGCAATAATATGTGTATTTTCATCTCTTTTACGCGTTTTTGTCTGTCTGTATTCATTTTCTGTGTTCATTTCCCTATGGTTTTCTTATCCTTGTCGAGATATATAGTATATATTTAATGCCTTTTCAATCTAGATACATACACACGATGGGAATTTATTGGGTGTATTCAGCACGTTACTGGGTCTCAATTCAAGAGAGCATGGGACATCTCCTTGACAACGGAAAAAAAATTTCCTGCATTATGTGGGATTCAAATACTTGAAACTGAAATTTAGTCGTTGTTTAAGGGGAGAGGATGGTATTTTTTAAAACGTTTTTCCTATTCGGTGTAAAATATTAATTTTTTGTGTGTAGAGCGCTCATAGCTATAGGAACTCAATCAAAAATAAATATTTTGAAAAAAAAATATTTGGGGGCCTAAATTAAAAAAAAAATATACCCAATGCAGGATTGTACTAAAACCGATATATCTAAACCGTTTTTAAAGATAGATTCAAACTTTTATTTTGCTATGTATTTGCAAAAGCATGTTCTACAAACTGTCTGTAACAGAATTTTGATATTAGTCCCTACGTTTGTAAAATAAACAATTAAAATTTAATAACAATTTTCTGATTTCCTTTCTTGCAAACAAACGGACGTATTTTTAAAATGAAATCAATTAAAAAAATTCTGTTACAGAGAAAAGTTTTCTAATAGTCTAAAGAATGTGTGTTCTAAATTTCATGCATGTATCTTTAATAGTTCAGAAATTATATCCATTTTTGTCTGGCAATGTAGCAAAAAAAAAAAAAAATGAAGTTACAGGAAACCGATAAAAGTGGGCGTGTGATTTAAAAATCCATAGCTCAGGAAGTTTAAAAATGACGTCTCAACATCCGATAAGGGCACAAATACCCACAAAAGTTATGCAATGCATTCCACACATATCAAAGAGTATTTTAAAGAAACAATTTCTTTTTTGAAAATTTAATTTACCGGAAACAATAATACAAGTGGGCGAGTGATTAAAAATCCATAACGCAAGAAAGTTTAAAAATGGCGACTCGACATCCGATAAGGGCACAAATACCCACAAAATGTTATGCTATGCATTCCACACATATCAAAGAGTATTTTAAAGAAACAATTTTTTTTTTGAAAATTTAATTTACCGGAAACAATAATACAAGTGGGCGAGTGATTAAAAATCCATAACGCAAGAAAGTTTAAAAATGGCGACTCGACATCCGATAAGGGCACAAATACCCACAAAATGTTATGCTATGCATTCCACACATATCAAAGAGTATTTTAAAGAAACAATTTCTTTTTTGAAAATTTAATTTACCGGAAACAATAATACAAGTGGGCGAGTGATTAAAAATCCATAACGCAAGAAAGTTTAAAAATGGCGACTCGACATCCGATAAGGGCACAAATACCCACAAAAGTTATGCAATGCATTCCACACATATCAAAGAGTATTTTAAAGAAACAATTTCTTTTTTGAAAATTTAATTTACCGGAAACAATAATACAAGTGGGCGAGTGATTAAAAATCCATAACGCAAGAAAGTTTAAAAATGGCGACTCGACATCCGATAAGGGCACAAATACCCACAAAAGTTATGCAATGCATTCCACACATATCAAAGAGTATTTTAAAGAAACAATTTCTTTTTTGAAAATTTAATTTACCGGAAACAATAATACAAGTGGGCGAGTGATTAAAAATCCATAACGCAAGAAAGTTTAAAAATGGCGACTCGACATCCGATAAGGGCACAAATACCCACAAAAGTTATGCAATGCATTCCACACATATCAAAGAGTATTTTAAAGAAACAATTTCTTTTTTGAAAATTTAATTTACCGGAAACAATAATACAAGTGGGCGAGTGATTAAAAATCCATAACGCAAGAAAGTTTAAAAATGGCGACTCGACATCCGATAAGGGCACAAATACCCACAAAAGTTATGCAATGCATTCCACACATATCAAAGAGTATTTTAAAGAAACAATTTCTTTTTTGAAAATTTAATTTACCGGAAACAATAATACAAGTGGGCGAGTGATTAAAAATCCATAACGCAAGAAAGTTTAAAAATGGCGACTCGACATCCGATAAGGGCACAAATACCCACAAAAGTTATGCAATGCATTCCACACATATCAAAGAGTATTTTAAAGAAACAATTTCTTTTTTGAAAATTTAATTTACCGGAAACAATAATACAAGTGGGCGAGTGATTAAAAATCCATAACGCAAGAAAGTTTAAAAATGGCGACTCGACATCCGATAAGGGCACAAATACCCACAAAAGTTATGCAATGCATTCCACACATATCAAAGAGTATTTTAAAGAAACAATTTCTTTTTTGAAAATTTAATTTACCGGAAACAATAATACAAGTGGGCGAGTGATTAAAAATCCATAACGCAAGAAAGTTTAAAAATGGCGACTCGACATCCGATAAGGGCACAAATACCCACAAAAGTTATGCAATGCATTCCACACATATCAAAGAGTATTTTAAAGAAACAATTTCTTTTTTGAAAATTTAATTTACCGGAAACAATAATACAAGTGGGCGAGTGATTAAAAATCCATAACGCAAGAAAGTTTAAAAATGGCGACTCGACATCCGATAAGGGCACAAATACCCACAAAAGTTATGCAATGCATTCCACACATATCAAAGAGTATTTTAAAGAAACAATTTCTTTTTTGAAAATTTAATTTACCGGAAACAATAATACAAGTGGGCGAGTGATTAAAAATCCATAACGCAAGAAAGTTTAAAAATGGCGACTCGACATCCGATAAGGGCACAAATACCCACAAAAGTTATGCAATGCATTCCACACATATCAAAGAGTATTTTAAAGAAACAATTTCTTTTTTGAAAATTTAATTTACCGGAAACAATAATACAAGTGGGCGAGTGATTAAAAATCCATAACGCAAGAAAGTTTAAAAATGGCGACTCGACATCCGATAAGGGCACAAATACCCACAAAATGTTATGCTATGCATTCCACACATATCACAGAGTATTTTAAAGAAAAAATTTTTTTTTGAAAATCTACTCATTTTTCACCAAAAAATACCATCCTCTCCCCTTAAATGAAGAAAATTAGAAAATTGAACAGAAAAGAACCGATCTTAAATGGAGTAAGAGTAAGTTTGACTGGGATGTTCTCTTATTATTACTGTTATCATCTTAATCAGGTTTGTGAGACCTGAAGTAAAGTATTAGTTCCGACATTCACATTTTTTCTATTCCTGGCTGTTGTGTTGTTGACTCTCACTATTAAATGTTATGTTTTATTTAACGACGCTCCCAACTGCAGAGGTTATATCAGCGTCGCCGGATGTGCCGGAATTTTGTCCCGCAGGAGTTCTTTTACATGCCAGTAAATCTACTGACATAAGCCTGTCGCATTTAAGCACACTTAAATGCCATCGACCTGGCCCGGGATCGAACCCGCAACCTTGGGCATAGGAGGCCAGCGCTATACCAACTCGCCAACCAGGTCGACTCTCTCACTATTATGGAATAGTAATTTCATTAATAAAATTATACAAGTACATATTTTGTAGAGCAAGTAGTTTAAAATTTTTTTTTTGCAAATTATTTAGGTACTACAGTCCCTACCAAAAATGATGTTTCACTCCTGTGCTCAATATATTATATATTATTTTTTTTATTTTATTGGGTTATTTTACGACGCTGTATCAACATCTAGGTTATTTAGCGTCTTAATGATATGAAGGTGATAATGCCGGTGAAATGTGTCCGTGATCCAACACCGAAAGTTACCCAGCATTTGCTCGTATTGGGAAAACCCCGGGGAAAAACCTCAACCAGATAACTTGCCCCGACCGGGATTCGAACCCGGGCCACCTGGTTTCGCGGCCAGACGCGCTGACCGTTACTCCACAGGTGTGGACTGTATATTATTACGATGTACCGAAGTACAGAAATTCTGCGTCATCATATGATGAAGGATGAGTGGAACAGAGAAAAACTCTCTCCAGCACCGGGATTTGAACCCGGGTTTTCAACTCTATGTGCTGTATATTATTACTGTATATTATTACGATGTACCGAAGTACAGAAATTCTGCGTCATCATATGATGAAGGATGAGTGGAACAGAGAAAAACTCTCTCCAGCACCGGGATTTGAACCCGGGTTTTCAACTCTATGTGCTGACGCTCTATCCACAAGCCACACCGGATTCCCATCCCGATGTCGGATTGAATCCTCTCAGTTTAAGTTGCACCTCTTGGGTTCCCTCTAGTGGCCAACCCTCATGCAGTGCGTCACAGATTTTTTTTTTATTTTAGTTGGTTATTTAACGACGCTGTATTAACTACTAGGTTATTTAGCGTTGATGAGATTGGTGATAGCGAGATGATATTTGGCGAGATGAGGCCGAGGATTCGCCATAGATTACCTTGCATTCACATTACAGTAGGGGAAAACCTCGGATAAAACCCAACCAGGTAACCAGCCCAAGCGGGGATCGAACTCGCGCCCGAACGCAACTTCAGAACGGCAGATAAGCGCCTTAACTGACTGAGCCACGCCGGTGGCTGTCATAGATGTATGACAGTGGCACAATGTCCACACATGTGCAGAGGTGCACTCGTTATGAGTAGCCTTCGAAACTTCGGACCCGATAGAGCAGTTCAGTGGGAAATCCGCATAACGGCGTACTGAGTATAGTGGTAAAGCGTACAGTGAGTGGGGGTACTGTAGAATGAATGCCAACAAATACGCAAAGGAAAACGCTCTGGATTTGAAGGTTCTGACGAATAATTTGGTTTTCATACAAATCTATTTTCAAACTGTATCTGAAACTATTACACGGTTAGAAAAGTCAGAGCAAGAGATGCCGGAAGCCCTCAAATTAATTTAGAAAATGATGCAGAGAATTAATGAGGCACCAAGTACACCGGTTACTGAACGTGTGAAACAGAAGTGGAAATGAATTTTATGTAAAAATAACGGATATGGAGCATTTTGTAATATAAACAGCAAATTAGTGGACATAGAGTCACCCGAGAATAAAAGACTGTCTCTTAGAGACTGCAATGATGTTAGATTTCTTCGTTTTGCTCCTATCACGTCATGTGACGTAGAGCGTAGCTTGTCACAGTACAAACTGTGTTTGGCAGATAAGCATAAAAGATTGACGTTTGAGACACTGAGAATGTACCTTGTTGTACATTGCAATTCGGTACTGTAACTGCACTAAAGATGACCAATAGGATAAATGAAGAAATTAAAATTGCTACATGTTTATTTCCACCATTAATACTGTGTATAATTAAACACAAATGCTTATAAAAGACAGGAGAATAAATGCTTTTCATATTCTTTTGACATTGTCATTGTGTAACGTATATTTACTTTCAGAATGTACATATGTATGTGTTTCCCCATACTACCGTACTCTACTCTAAATAGCAACGTTGTTACCTCAACACATCTCTACCTTTCACTACCTGCAGCGAGTCAACAACCTATAGTGCATGCACAGTAAACTTATTGTATCGGGTCCAAAGTCTCGAAGCCTGGTTTTGAGTGACTAAGGGCGGAATTCATAGTCGTCACTTATAAATGAGTGAACCCTTAAGTGGTAACTTATACTCATTTCTAATTCATAATTGTCCCTCATTCACATAATGAGTGATTGCTTAAGTGAGCTGATCTGTACCCTTAAGTGACCACTCATTTTCAAAATGGATACTGAGAATGATTTTGAGGATTTTGTGGAGTTTGTTGAACGAAATGAGGAAAATATACGTGTCCGAAAAAGGTATATTAGAGACATGGAGAATCCTCTGGAAATGTATAGTGAACTGGAATTTAAGAAGCGATATCGTTTTCAGATCAATTCGAAGTTGTTGCTCTAGCCAAATTGATCGTTATTTATTTATTTATCTATTTATCTATTTATTCATTTATTCATTCATTCATTCATTTATTCATTTATTCATTTATTCATTTATTCATTTATGTCTATAACAGGGCAAAGCCCCAATTACAATAGACAGTACAGATATTTGTTTAAAAACATAGAATTGCATATAACATGAAAAAAGAGATAAAACAGATACAAGTGTAATTACAAATTAAAAAAACAAATAGATACTACCTAAATAAAAAACACAGATCTAGATATAAATGAAAAATACCAAATGAAAATAAATTAAAAAGAGTTGAGTATAGATATCATAGCCAAAAATGTAAAATGTAGCTATAATTGGCAAATTACAGAGTTAATATAACACTATGTTAATACATTCAATATACAGTATTATATAGTAGACCTAATAGGCTTAATTTATTTATTTAAGAAATCCACTACTACACAACACGTGTTCCAATTAGTAGGATATCTGATTATAACTATAACTAACATACAACTAGAATTTAACATATCATGAAACTATTGCTGTGTATAACTTATTCAGTACAATAATATTGATAACTCGTTGTTATAGCAACTGCACATGCAGAGCTGCTTTCGATTAGTTCAATGAGAGTCAGCTTTTGTTATGACGTCATGTCCGGCAGCTGTAAGTGAGCACTCATTATGTGAAAATAAGTGTTGTCTATGAATTCGGAACTGACTTAAGGGTTCCTTATTATAAGAAAACACTTATTACTTAAGGGTTCACTCATTTTATAAGTGACGACTACGAATTCCACCCTAAGTGGCCGGGATCCGACGGAGTAAGCGCCGTACTCATAACGAGTGCACCTCTGCACATGTGTGCACATTGTGCCACTGTCATACATCTATGACGCAGTGCATGGGGGTAGGCCACTAGAAGGAACCCAAGAGGTGGAACTTAAACTGAGAGGATTCGGATCCGACATCGGAATGGGAATCCAGTGTGGCTTAGTGGATAGAGCGTCAGCGCGTAGAGCTGAAAATCCCGGTGCCGGAGAGAATTTTTCTCTGTTCCACTTAGAAGGAAATGAGATGGGGAGAATGCAGCGTAGGTACGAAGCATGAATGTTGACGCTTTACCTCACTGGCGGCCCCAACCAGAAAAAAAAAACAACCATTATCTGCGGACCCATGTATACTGGAACTTTAGTGCTTCTCTTCGTTTTTACTTATCTATAAATATTTACCATCACTTTTGAAACACCCTGTATATAACACATACTGAAATAAGTAAAATACATTCTTCTCATTTTTCTCACTTCAAGAAGAAGAGAGATCTAATTCAGAAAGTGGCTTTCAGAGGTGGCCCGTCCTTATGTGCTACAGTACACTGATAATTTTTGCTCAAATAATGTATTTGCAATACCACCATAGTATTTGATCTGCCATTTGACAATTTTCCGTGGTTATGTTCATGACCAAAGACGCGTTATAGAGTGTCTAGTCTTCGCTCTTAGCTCTTTGGTGCCTCAGGGGGTTCATTGTGCTACTCAAAGCTCCACATGAAAAATGTAGACAGTTATGCGCATGTGCGAAGCTGAAATCACTGCTCTGATTGGCTATTTTTACGCGGGGAAGTGCTGTAGTCAGCTTCAGCACAACACAGCTTGGAGATTGCAAAAGTAAAGCGTAACGAGAGAATGCTTGTTTGTGGAAGAACTCGGAACTATTTGGTAATTCAAGTGTCCGACTGCTGCTGCCGTCTGGCTGGTTTTTGAGGTTCCTCCTGAATCAGTCAGCAAGCGACGGAGAATGGAATCTCAGAAAAATGAAGCCAAGGAAGTATGTGACCGTATAATTCAGAAAACTACTGACCGTTTCCAGTCTTTAAGCTATCTAGATGCAACAAAATTGTTAAACAGCAAATTTTCTGGCAATTTTTGGATAGCCTAATTTTCCTGAACGCGAACTTGAAGTTGCTGTCAACAGCTATACTGTACTGAACAAAAGAGTGTTACAGACACAACTTTGAGTTTTATACGGAACATCTGCCTTCCGGAATATAGATGGAGCTGTTCAATTGTTACGATACATAGCCTCCAACAATTCACAGGATCCATTCTGTGAAGTAACACTGTCAATAGAAAAGATTATGATATCCAAGTTGAAGGGTTTAACACCAGGGTAATTGACAAGTTCTGCAGTAGGAAGGAACGTCGTATGGATTTCATATTTCGTCACTAGGCGAGTCTCAAATTCAGGTAAATACATATGGTGGCTTTGTTCTCGATAGAAAAAGTCGAGAAATATGGCTGCAAGTAAAAACTTTTTCCCCCTCTTTCTGGCGGAAGAAAACGTAGTGTAGTCAAAGTCCATTACATCCCCAAAAATAAGTTTTAATATTTACTGAAATCACTTCCGTTTTGCTAGTCGATTGTGGCAAGAGGTAAATCGATTATTTTTTTTTATCACAAACAAACTAGATGTTTCACCAGCGATGAAAAAAGTCGAAACTAAGTCCGTTTTGAATATCGTATGCTAACATAACAGAGTTTCCTGCAGAAATAGAAGGCGGAGTTCGAATTTTGCTGTATAATAAACATAAATCAGGCGAATGAAAGGAGCTGCAGTCCCCCTCAGAAATGAGTAGTCATGGTAACCGAGCCGGCACACCTGTCACATATCGGAATGTGGGGTTCGTTCGTGTTGTGACTCGGAATTTATTTCGATGCGGACTAACATGCCGTGCAGGTACGTCGCCAGAACTCAATTTCTTAACAGCAGAGGTTCGACTTCCTAGCGGAAATGTTTCGCATTTGTACATCAGTGACATACATTCCCTAACCGTGATTCTCAAAGGATATACAGTACGTACATCATATGCTTAGAGCCCAATGCACCTCAATGTGGTCAGTGGTTCGAATATTGTCTGACGTTTGTTGTATACTGAGATAGCGAGAATTCTGTTTCATCACATATGTCTACAGTATTATACAGGGTGATTCACGAGGAGTTACCGCCACTTACATAGCATATTCCCGAAGATATTTTTGAGCAAAAAACTGTCATATACACATGGGTCCTATTCTCAATATTTTCATACTTACTTACTGGCTTTTAAGGAACCCGGAGGTTTATTGCCGCCCTCACATAAGCGCCCCATCGGTCCCTATCCTGAGCAAGATTAATCCAGTCTCTACCATCACATCCCACCTCCCTCAAATCCATTTTAATATTATCTTCCCATCTACGACTTAGCGTCCCCAAAGATCTTTTTCTCTCCGGTCTCCCAACTAACACTTTATATGCATTTCTAGATTCACCCATACGTGCTACATGCTCTGCCCATCTCAAACGTCTGGATTTAATGTTCCTTATTATATCAGGTGAAGAATACAATCCGTGCATTTCTGTGTTGTGTAACTTTGTCCATTCTCCTGCAACTTCATCCCTCTTAGCTCCAAATATTTTCCTATAAACCTTATTCTCAAGCAACCTTAATCTCTGTTCCTCTCTCGAAGTGAGAGTCCACGTCTCACAATCATAAAGAATAACCTGTAATATAACTGTTTTATAAATTCTAACATTCAGATTTTTTGACGCAGACAAGATGACAAAAGCTTCTCAACCGAATAATAACAGGTTTTTCTCATATTTATTCTGCGTTTAATTTCGTCCCGAGTGTCATTTATATTTGTTACTGTTGCTCCAAGATATTAGAATTTTTCAACCTCTTCGAAGAACAAATCTCTAATTTTTATATTTCCATTTCGTACAATATTCTGGTCACGAGACATAATCATATACTTCGTCTTTTCGGGATTTTCTTCAAACCTATCGCTTTACTTGCTTCAAGTAAAATTCTCGTGTTTTCCCTAATCGTTTGTGAATTTTCGATTCCTTCTGTAGAATAAGAAGATGCATTGCTTGCTCTTTTCTTATTTTCTAATCCGGTTACATTGCAATGTGTTAATTGCCCCTTAACGAAATACTTCAATAGAACAAGTATACAATCAACTGGCAAACAGCTGCCTGTGTGTTGATTACGATACAATTGTTAAGAACAGATCACCATCGCGGGGTAAAAGAGAGAACTGTTGAGCAAACAAGTGAGAAGCGGAGATTAACTGCAAAAGAGCAGAATTCAGAGCAAGTCTGGTCATAAAGAGCAACTTGCTTCATCGACTGAGCGTAAAGTGTTCGCTAGGAAAGTTTCCAACTCCTTTTATTCCTTGAAGGGAAGCTGCAGCCACTCAAAGCCTTGTCCCCTTCGACTCAATTCAGCTAAGAGTTTCAACTTATATATCTTCCTAAATGGATAGTCTGCCTTAAAGTCTATAAAAATTTGCATTTCCAATTCTGCAGTATTCATACGACATCAAGGAAAAAATGTTCCCATCTCTGTTGTGTTGAGTAGATGGGAGACAATTTTTCAGACATCCTTGCTCTCTCACTTTGGCGCTTGTTTCTGATTTCCCAGCCATGTAGTACACTTGGACGGAAAAATACTTCGTTGTAAACGACTTAGCAAACAAGCTACCATTAAACTCGCAGGGTGATTACGGATGGAAGCAGGGGAGGAAGAAAGAATGATTAATGATCAATTTTAATGGAGCATTATATAGTTTCAGCCCAGGATCCCTGCATAGGTTCTATTTTTGTATGTCAGGCAGTTACCAGATATAATTTTAATTATAATATGGAATAATATAATAACAATAATAATAATAATGATAATAATAATAATAATAATAATAGTATTATCATCTGCGTTTTAGTCTTTTCCTTCTTCTTTCCTTCATGTAGTGTCTGTAATATTTTCCTTAATATTCTTCTTCTTCTTCCTATCACGTATTAAGCCTGGTGGCCTGTTACGATCTCACTCCATCGTTTCAGCGGACGGCCCAAGATCTTGTTCCTGAAGTGCTTGGCGTGGTGTCCTTGTTCTAGGCATCCTGAGTATATGAGACTTGCATTTCTGTTCCTTTATTATCAAAATATATATTATTACCACACAGACTAGGTGAATTTTATTATTTATTTATTTACTTATTTATTTATTTACTTATTTATTTATTTACTTATTTACTTATCTATCTATTTATTTACTTAGTTATTTAATTATTTACTTATTTACCTACATATTTATTTATTTAATTATTTACCTATTTATTTACTTATCTATTTATTTAGTTATTTACTTATTTATTTATTTATTCATTTATTTATTTAGTTATTTACTTACTTACTTATTTATTTATTTTCTTATTTACTTACTTATTTACTTACTTATTTATTCATTTATTTATTTACTTATTTACTTATATATTTATTTACTTATTTACTTATTTATTTATTTACTTATTTACCTACTTATTTACTTATTTTTTACTTATTTATTTACTTATTTACTTACTTATTTACTTATTTACCTATTTATTTACTTATTTATTTATTTACTTATTTTCTTACTTATTAACTTATTTATTTATTTACTTATTTACTTCTTTACCTACTTATTTATTTAGTTATGTACTTATTACTTACTTATTTACTTATTTATTTATTTGCTTACTTACTTATTTACTTATTTATTTACTTATTTACTTACTTATTTACTTATTTATTCATTTATTTACTTACTTATTTACTTATTTATTTATTTATAACTTATTTACCTAATTATTTATTTATTTATTTATTTATTTATTTATTTACTTATTTACTTACGTATTTACTTATTTCTTTATTTACTTATTTATATATTTATTTAGTTATTTACTTATTTACTTACTTACTTATTTACTTATTTATTTATTTATTTATTTACTTCTTTATTTATTTACTTATTTACTTACTTATTTACTTATTTATTTATTTACTAATTTATTTATTTAATTATTTAATTATTTATGTATTTACTTACTTATTTATTTATTTACTTATTTACCTACTTATTTATTTATATATTTAATTGTTTATTTATTTACTTACTTATTTATTTACTTATGTACCTACTTATTTAACTTCTTATTTACTTTTTTATTTATTTATTTATTATTTGGCTAATAATTGTAACATAAAATATAATATATACAGAAAAACTTCAGCTCACCCCTGAAAGAGTAGAACTCGTGCTCAGGGGCGGATTTCCGAATTGAAATTAATAATTGAATCGCTCCATGCAGAAAGGGCTTCAGTCACAAATTTTGAAAAAACGAGATATCGATGGAAATCATATCTTTATGGATGGTTCCATCAGCCTGTGCAGAAAGATATTCAGTCCAATGCTTGGAAAGACAGAAACTGAAGCCTCAGGCTCAGAGTTCTATGCAGAAAGGAATACAAAGTACACACTGTTTTCCTTAGTTTTCTCAAAACCAGGTCTAATGGACTGAAGCCCTTTCTGCATGGAGCGATTCAATTATACAATACAGTTTGTCTTATGTCTACTATGCAATTAGAATGTATAAATTTAAATTTACAAATTTTCAATTTTTGTAAAATCCATACATAACTTTTTAAATTTAATACTAGAACTATTAGAATTGACAAGATTAGGATATTTAAATATAAATTTGTTATATATTCTTGGGCCTAAATTACTACTATGATTAAATACTGTAACAGTGTTGTATTTTGGTTCAAACAACTTTAAAGAATTCATACCTTTTGTTTCATAACTATTAGAATACAATTCAAAATTATTTCGATTTTTATGTATGAATTTTATTAATACAATATAATAAACTTGTCTTACGTTAAGTACATTAAAGTCTAAAAACAATTTTTGAGTTGGAAAACAATAGGTTTATGAAGACATATTTTAATTATTTTCTTCTCTAATAAATAAAGTGGATTAAAATTGGATTAAAATTAGCTACCCCATCCTATAATTCCATACATAATTAGCTATTGAAATAAAGTTAAATATATTGTGCGTAATAAACTCATTGACAATTTTTCTATGTTTCTACTTTCAGTCAGTCTTCTCCTCTTACTTTGCCATTATGCAAATGTAAGCCTACAATGGAATATGAATATTACACATTCTTTGCAATGTTCGTCCATTTTATAATTGTCACTGATAATCAAGAAAACAAGCAGTGATTTTATTTGACTATTACACTTTTACTACGTCATACTACTTTTCATCAATAAAACGGTACGAAAGGACGTATTTCAACCAAACATGGCTGCTTATCGCACAATTTTATCGCGTCCCTAGCATTTGTTTAATTTTATCGCGTCCCTAGCATTTGTTTAATTTTATCGCGTCCCTAGCATTTGTTTAATTTTATCGCGTCCCTAGCATTTGTTTCTTTGTTTGCCAACATTTCAAACTGCGCTGGTCTGGACGTCAAAAAAATAAAAAACAGAAAATTACAAACCACTCCAGTCGATGCACAGCAGTTTCAAATATGACTCGCATTGGCATTCAAGAACAAGATTTAATAAAGATCACTGATCATAGCTATGCATCTTCCCTGAAATACTATTTACAAATAAATGAAGAGCGCCATTCGGAAATCCTGAATAAGTTGAGGAATACACCATGTAGGCCAACATCAACGAGTTCCAATTCTTTTACGCACACTTCTAATATAAAACACTAACACCAACCACTAAAACATTCAAATTTGAAAATTGTACTTTCAATAATTGTTTAATGATTGTTTCTTTTAAAATTATTCATGTTTATTTTTTATGTCATCGTCGTTAATTAAAACTTTTCTAACACTTGTGTATATTAGTTAGGTTATGTTATAGCTTCTGCTATATGATATTATGGATAGTCACGTATCAGAGATTGTTTAATACTAAGATTTATTGAAAATCATCTGTCAAGTGACGTTGATTACTGGGATCGGGATAATTGAAGTGGAATGCAACTGTTTTAATAAAAATGAAACTGAATCAACAAAGCCTTCTTGACCAGTAACCGTTCACAGAGTTCAATGAAGATTCCATAGTTGGCACAACTGATAAGAAAACAGCTATTCGTAACACACTACTGCCATCTACTAGCGTAATATTTATAATGTTGAGATGGTACAAATTTGAAGACAGTTTTGTATTTTCGTAAGTCAATTAATATTTTATTGGATTGGAGTACTTCGTTACTTCTAATCTTTATATACTTTCTTCTAATCGTGTAATAGTTAAGTAAATCCCACTCGAATTTTTACTTTCTCTAGATAAATCAAAACCTCTAGTGAGATTACTGTTGATAAATGATTGAAAGAATTTTAGCTTTGTCCTTTAAACGTGCAGAAATTTGATTGGTACAAATATATCTTCGCCACTTCCTTTCCTCCCCATCATCCTTTCCTCATTATCCCGTTTCTGGTTTTTCAGATCACTCTACCGGCGGCCTCCCGAAGCTGCTGGCTCTCTCGACCGGCCTCCGTGGAATGTAGCTCAGCGATGTTGGATGGCTTCTGCAATAGCATCCAAGGCGGACCTACTCGGGGGAGGAGTTTCGCCTCGGACCGACAGGGGGACCTTGGGGGAATTTTTCGAAGCAGGAATGGATTCTGTCGGCTGTAGGGACCGGTCGTAAAGGGAGTCATGTGGTTAGGGCGGTGCGCGTAAGGGATCTGTGGCACAGAACTCATTCCATATCGAAGGTTAACGCAGTAGATCTCAATAGGTCGCAGTGCTGGGTCATCCGTGCCCCCCCCCTCAGTTAAATTCCATTCCAACTTTTCGTTTTGCAAAGGAATTTTGCAATGTTACATTTATCCGGATCAATTTTCTGCACATTTGACGGACAAAACTAAAATTCTTTCATCAATTTATTGTCGTAATACACTGCTCTCTTAAATTGATTGAACATATTCGGAACTAAATCGATTACTTAAAAATAAAAGAACGCTATGAAATGTTTCATATAATAAAACAATTTTATTTTTCAAAAAGGAAACAAAAACGAGCAAAATCGTATTAAACTTTTTGTTTAAAATATCTCAAAGAATAACCCCCTGAAATTAATGACATTACTTACGGTCCACTCTGTATATATAACGAAAGAATTGGGCAAAACTTCAATATGTATTGCTCATATGTATAGAAAAAATAAATGGTTATATCAATATTGGTCCGGAAATGCTTTCCGAGTAGGGCTTGCAAATATTGTCATAGTGTCCTCAAGTTGCTGGAATTATTATAATGAATTCTATTTACATTTCCGTAGATAAACTGTTCAAAATTTCAACCTCCTGCCTGAATACATGTCGCAGCTCATCATCTCATCGAGATCTGGACATTCTTGGCCCCCACGCTCACCAGATTTCAACCCATTGCAGTTCTTTCTGCAGGGACACTTAAGATCGTTGGTTTACTCGACTTCTGTAGAAAGTGATGGAATTCTCTGTCAGTGTATTCTGCAAGGATGCCAGGAATTTGGGAGCTTCACATCTGGAGTGTTACAAATTTACTATTTTGATGTCTACCAAAATTTATTCAATACACTATTCTTAAATGTCTTAATATTACCTTTCATTAAATTCGGAATACCCTATAGTGGAAATTCTTAAGGTCCCTCGTCAAATTCGACACTATCATTTATATGTAAATACATAAATTGTTGAAATATAGAAAATTAATAATTATATTACTCGTATAAACTTTCATTATACAGTATACTCTCGATTATAAGGAAGTGAAAATATCTGTTCAAACTTGGCTTATGATAGTTTGTTTTGTAGAACTGTTAATAAACTAGAAGTTATATGAATGCCATTGCTACGAATTCATCTCTACTCTCACAGGGTTTCGCTTTTGTTTGAACTATGCTTCGTGCATAAAGGGTTGAATCATTTAATTACAGGAATAAGTAGAGCTACTGTTGCGCCGTGTTGTGAAGTATGACGCAACCCTCGCAGCGATATCAGCGATCCAGCAGACCGTGAAGCCACTGTTCTCACTGCCGCCATTCAAAGCAACCAAAACCAGCTGCATTTTCATTTCGTTTGAGAGTTACGCTAGGCTGGAGGGCAGCAGGTGTTGCAGAATTATAGCATCTTCTATGTGGATGCGAATCATTGCGAAGATCTAAACCACGATAATGCATCTATTCGTTGTGTGTCGATAGAAGGTCCTAAGGCAGCCGTGGCGAAAATGTAATTGTGCGCCGAGCCACTGTGTAACCTGCAACGTGCATAGCACCTATGGAGGGAGGCGGACACCCGAAGCAACTGTCTGACTTATTAACGGATTTTCATTTTCCTTACGTCAAGCACTTAAATATAATTTTATACAGTGCAAGGCTACAAACTAATGTTTAGTACGTGTAACGAAGAAAGAAATGAACAATAAATGAACATTATCACAACATAAAATTAACTGTTTTCAGAATGTCTCTGCGACAGAGTTTCAAAATTATGTCACTTACTGCCAGTCGTAGTTGATCAGGAAGGTATTTGTCTGTCAGTCATGATATAAATTTGGTTTTTACTATTTCAATTGTTGAAAATAATTTTTCACAAACGTAAGTTGTAGCGAACATGGCTTCAACAGAGCAAGCGAAAGAACGAAGCTTCGGATATTTATTTTTGGCAAAGATTTAAAAAGTTCAACATTTGTCAAGTCCTTACATCTAGCTTTCATTTAACATTTCATTGTAAATCAGTGAGTTTAAATTGAAGCTAACCGCATTTTTCGTACATCTGCTGAAAAAAGATCGACGTACAGAGATAATAATAATAATAATAATAATAATAATAATAATAATAATAATAATAATAATAATAATACTTAACCTTTTAATGTTTCATTAGTGAAATGTAGTATAATGTCGTTTTATGTTATGCAACCGTTTTCCTCTTAATACTTGTGATCAAATCATACATTTAATATTCTCATCATATTGGCAACAAAAAATGCGTCCTCCCATCCTACTTGAAACTTTCGATTTTGTGGAGGTACATGGTTTCGAGAGAGACATTGCGACGGTACAAGCCACTCGCAGGAGGAGAGAGGAAGCAAGAGAAATGTATATCTATCATTGCAGCCACAATGTGCTCGCGAGTCACATTTTCGCTACGGCTGCCCTATGACCTTAACTCTCCCAGTATAAATAAATAAATGAATCAATAACTAAATAAAAAAATAAATAGATAAATAAATAGATCTGCTCCTCTCACTCACTCAAACGTAATGACCAGGGAACGGATTTATATGGACTAAAAATATATGAAATATGTAAATATATATGTAGTTATTTTTACCAAAATATGGAATTAAATATGGATTTTTACCAAAATATGGAATTAAATATGGACTTAAAATTATAAAAAAATGACTATGTACGTTAAATATTGGTACATTTTAATCAAACTAAACAAAAAATATAATGGACGTACCTTATCTTCCAATGTAGTTTCAACAAAACACAATTTTTATTGTCTGTTACCATAACAATAGGTTACAAACATTTCTTTCAAGTGCTGAAAAGTGAATCTTCTTCTATTGTCTCTGAGGATAGATTTATACTGACTAAAAGAGCGTTCGACGTCACAAGAAGTAACTGGTACATAATTCAATTTCACAATGTCTGCTGGGGATAAGTCCAAGTTAATCTTCACTGTTGATTCACCACTCATCACAGCAACAACCTTTTGTAGTTCTTCATATCCAGGGTTTTTTGAAAGTACAGTGTCCACCTTAGCTCTTACTGCATCTGCAACTTTACCTCTACCACGATTCAGTTGTTCCACAGTACTATTTATAATTTCAAAACTTTCAGATAGTGAAAGGTGCCTATTTTGGAGACTTTTGAGCGTTTTTATGATGCATGAAAATGTATGCTGAATGTGAGCTAAGTCATTCTTCACACTTATGTCGCAGGTAACTGTTTTCGCAGTATCAATTGAGACTGCATCTTCAGAGTCCAATGCAAGGAGAACATTGTTAATAGAGTCTATATGTTCGGCATAATATTCAACTGCTTCTAGCCATGTACCCCATCTAGTTAAAATTGGCTTTGGTGGCAATGGAATTTCAGGGTACATTTCTTTCAACACGTTAACTCTACTGGGAGCTTTGAGAAATACTTTTTTCACTGATGAAATCAACAAATCTACTTTAGGGAAATTGTCTCTGACCACTTCTGCCACACGATGAAATGCATGCGCCACACAAGTAAAATGAGTCAATTTAGGATATACAACAGATAATGCTTGTCCAGCTTTGACCATATAAGGGGCAGCATCGCTAATAAAGAATAACACATTATGGTACATAATACCCTTTGGCCACAGGATACCCATAGCTTCGTTGAACAGTTTAACTATAGTTTTGTTATTGCACTTTTCTAGAACATCACAATGTAAAAGAATTCGTTCAGAATATTGTTCACTTAACAAACCGATAACTACATTACCAACAAGTCTACCTTCTTTGTCGGGAGTCTCATCAATGGAAACCCAAATTGAACTATCTTTAATTTCATCTCTTATCTTCTGTATTGTCTCATCGTAGATGGATGGAGCATACGTCTTCCTAAGTGTTGACTCATCCGGGATTGTATGTTGAGTATATTTTTCAAGGAATTCCCTGAAGACCTTATTCTTTAGTTTGTAGAGAGGAATATCAGCAGAGATGAGAGAACGGCACAGGTCGATGTTAAACTCAGATCTTACATTCGATGTTGTTGGTTGTGTTAAAAACAATTGTCTCTGCTTGGAATTTAGTTGTTTGTTGGCCTGATGTTTACTAGTTGTAATGTGTTGTTGCACCAGGAACTTTTGTGTAGATGATACTGCACACTGACACAAATTACAAAATAATATTTTATTGTCAGTTGATAAACCATCTTCTTTAAATTCTGAAATGTAACTTGTTAGTTTTGATTTTAAATTGACTGAATGACGTACTTTTGGCATATTTACCGTCTTTATAGTATGATTTACAAAACTGAACCTATGTGTACTCTGACTGGCATTTAACTGTTGAGCTGCACAACTGAAGTCTGTTAAAAATTTTAAATTAAATTAATACAGTTTTGTAACTTACTTTCCCATTGTCGATAGGACTGCTAATTTTCAAATAACTCTGATGTTAAAGGGATTACTGAACATGTGTTTAAATCTCTATTGTTGAAATGTATTTTTAAAAGTTAATGGAATTTTGTTTTGTTTTATTGTTAAACCTAATATAATATGGACTGTTTTATATGAAATATGGAAAATATATGGAAATTAACGAAAATATGTACTAAACTCTAAAATATGGAAAAATATGGAAAATAAAAGTAGGATTTTTCAACCCTACACATTGTGAAACATAAAGATA
The DNA here is from genome assembly GCF_040183065.1 of Periplaneta americana. Taxonomy (NCBI): domain Eukaryota; kingdom Metazoa; phylum Arthropoda; class Insecta; order Blattodea; family Blattidae; genus Periplaneta; species Periplaneta americana. Next base: position 6,010,777 of record NC_091127.1, on the reverse strand, counting down.
ATGCAAAATATAAATTACATTAGCTTTATAAGTAAATATGTATTTACATATAAATCCTTTCCCTGGTGATGACACAGCGAAGCTCGGGACAGAGCATGCGCGGACATGTGACAGTAACCCATTGTTGCATCAAATCACGGTTTCCTGCATTGGCACGGTCATTTTCGCGCCAGTCTTATACATATAAATTAATATATTTACATATACATTTTCCGCGGTCAGTTTTACTTTGCTCACCCCGCACATCGTGTCATAGTTTCGTCATTATCCTAACGCAGGGCTGGGCACATCACGTGATTCTGAGAAATGAGCGCTGTGTGCTTTAAAGAGTGGATCTCGCGAGCGGTGTGACGTATGCATACTGTACGTCATTCAGTGTCGGTGCAGTGGTGACTGTGCAGTATGACGGCGAACTTTGAAGACGGAGCTTCCGCTCATACACTAAAGCGTCCCGCTACTCCAATGCTTTTAATGTATCATGGGAGGAGGAGTTCTTTTTGGTAGAGAGCAGTGGATTAACAAAGTGTTTAATTTGGCATAAAACACTCCAATTGAATAAGAAATTCAATATTCAACGACATTATTCTTTACAACGTGCTACTGAATGTGACAAATATGTTGGTAATGAACGCCATAAATTAATACAACTTAAAGAAAAAGTTTATCAGGTACATTATATTAGAGTTTCTATTTGATATTTACATTGCATTGTAAGTTATTATACTCGTGCATTATATAATTTTAAATTATACAAATATTATGATATATCATAATATAGTATATTACAGTTCATGATATATCATATTATATATTATGAACTGTAATATACTATACTATGATATATCATAATATTTGTATAATTTAAAATTATATATTACTAAATGCACTATAATAAGTTATAATGCAATATAAATATCGAATAGATACTTTAATATAATGTACCTGAGAAACTTTTTTTTAAGTTGTATTAATTTATGGTCATATCATACTTTATATCGTATCATATCATATCATATCATATCATATCATATCATATCATATCATATCATATCATATCATATATCATATCATATCATATCATACCATATCATATCATATCATATCATATCATATCATATCATATCATATCATATCATATCATGTCATATCATATCATATCATATCATATCATATCATATCATATCATATCATATCATATCATATCATATCATATCATATCATATCATATCATATCATATCATATGTCGAATTATATTATATTATATTATATTATATTATATTATATTATATTATATTATATTATATTATATTATATTGTATTCTATTATATATTATATATTAACAGGATGACAATAATGCACTTAGTGAATCGGCTATGAGAATTAGCTACAAAATTTGCCACGAAATTGGACAGGGATTGAAAACATTCAACGAAGGTGAATTCATCAAGCGATGTTTAATTATATTGGTAGATGAACTCTGTCCACAGCAAGTAGGGGAAGTGGAAGCCATACGCCTGTCTCGTAGAACCGTGGTGAGCAGATTGCAGTATGTGCGTATGGGTTATGTAAATAAGGCTAATGATTTGTGTGTGTACATAGAGCGAAGTTTATTTCATTAAATTAATAAGAGCGTTATAAATTCTGTACTGTACAATGGATTGATGTAATATCCTTATAAACTATTATGTACTGACAGACAATGACTAGAACAACCGTGGCTCTTGTTACATTAATGCAGGGAAGGTAGCTGTAATGCGAGTCCGCCACTGCGTGAGCGTTCTGCTCCGGCTTGGAATTGAAGTGCCTTGCGGAGCGAGAGCAGCTCTGGCCGACTAAATGGAGCCGCTCTCATGCCCGGCCCTGTCCTAATGGTAGACCAAGAGGCAGATAGTTGGCAGTAGTGACTATTCTACATGACTCGGAGATCTTGTGTAACGGATGACTGTCTTCTGGAGTGTCAACGGCAAAGAAATGTCTGGCGTATGGAAAACCGTTACCAGGGAATTGTATAGGAAGGTGGAAATAACACATGGCGAGGAGGAAAGAGAAGCCAGATGGTAAACAAAGTGCACACAACTGGCATGCAACTCAGAACACAGGATGTACAATAAGCCTACTTACGATGTAGTACGTAAGGAAAAGTTCAATCCCGAACTATAAAGTAAGAGTAATAAATTATGATTAAATTTAAACAGCTCTCGTGTGGTATTGAGCTCTCGAACCTCTTGTAACAGATGACGACTGCTCCTTTATTAGTCAGAGAAAAACAAACCCAAAGTAACATGACGTGAAGGAGCTACATTAGTTGTTAACTAAGATCCGCAGCATCTGGCAGGGTAATATTATTTTCACATTCTGCACCCAGTGTCAGTAAATTTCTGCGACAGTTTTGAAGTAGTAACATTCCAGTTACCTGCAACTTGAGAGAGTTACGAATCTTTATGAGTGCCATAAAGTTTATAGAACAACATAATTTACTACATATGTGGTCGTTCACATTACATTCAGGATCTGAAGACAAGCTCACCACGCGCTGGGATAGAAAGTAACACGCCGCTGTTTGAAGTGTTGTCGGTTACATTTTAATATTAGGTAATTAATCTACAGTTGTTAGAGAACATCGAGGACTGGCAGAACTTAATGGTTTTATTGTTATTGCTTGCATTGTTATGCTTTACATTAGATGGATTACAGATGAAAAGTGCCACGTACCCACGAATGTACTACCTCCAGTGTTTGAATGAATTAATGAATCAACCCACCCACCCACTCACCAACCAACCGACAAACCCGCCAATCCACCCACCCACCCACCAACCAACCCACCCACCCACTCACCAACCAACCGATAAACCAACCAATCAACCCACCCATCCATCCACCCACCAACCAACCCACCCATCCAACCCACCTACCCATCCACCCACCAACCAACCAACCCACCCATCCACCCACCTACCCACCCACCAACCAACCAACCAACCAACTCACCAATCCACCCACCCACCCATCCACCCACCTACCCACCCACCAACCAACCAACCCACCCACCCATCCACCCACCAACCAACCAACCCACCCATCCATCCACCCACCAACGAACCAATTAACCTACCCATCCACCTACCAACCAACCCACTCATCCACCCACCCACCAACCAACCAATCAAGCCACCCACCAACCAACCAACCAACCAACCCACCAATCCACCCATCCATCCATCCACCCACCAACGAACCAATCAACCCACCCTCCCACCCACCTACCAACCAACCCACTCATCCACCCACCCACCAACCAACCAATCAAGCCACCCACCAACCAACCAACCCACCAATCCACCCATCCATCCATCCACCCACCAACGAACCAATCAACCCACCCACCCACCCACCTACCAACCAACCCACTCATCCACCCACCCACCAACCAACCAATCAAGCCACCCACCAACCAACCAACCAACTCACCAATCCACCCATCCATCCATCCACCCACCAACGAACCAATCAACCCACCCACCCACCCACCTACCAACCAACCCACTCATCCACCCACCCACCAACCAACCAATCAAGCCACCCACCAACCAACCAACCAACCAACCCACCAATCCACCCATCCATCCATCCACCCACCAACGAACCAATCAACCCACCCACCCACCCACCTACCAACCAACCCACTCATCCACCCACCCACCAACCAACCAATCAAGCCACCCACCAACCAACCAACCAACCAACCAACCAACCCACCAATCCACCCATCCATCCATCCACCCACCAACGAACCAATCAACCCACCCTCCCACCCACCTACCAACCAACCCACTCATCCACCCACCCACCAACCAACCAATCAAGCCACCCACCAACCAACCAACCCACCAATCCACCCATCCATCCATCCACCCACCAACGAACCAATCAACCCACCCACCCACCTACCAACCAACCCACTCATGTACCCACCCACCAACCAACCAATCAAGCCACCCACCAACCAACCCAACCCAACCCAACCCAACCCAACCCAACCAATCCAATCAATCAATGAATTAATAGGAGGAGAGTAAATATATAGACGGACGGACAGACAGACAAATATTACCTTAAACTCTCCAGCAACATTCTTAATATTTGTACACTTTTCTAGGCGTTGAATAACAAGACTATTTACGTTGTAAAAAGACTCAGGCGCAAACGTTTTGAAGCCACCGGCGTGGCTTAGTTGATTAAGGGTTTTTTTCAGAGGTTTTCCCCAACCGTAAGGTGAATGTCAGGTAATCTATGGCGAATCCTCGGCCTCATCTCGGCAAATACCATCTCGCTATCACTAATCTCATCGACGCTAAATAACCTCGTAGTTGATACAGCGTCGTTAAATAACCAACTAAAGAAAGATGTTTTGTAACATCGCGGGGGCTTAGGTTCTCGTCACAACAGACTACGTTGTATTGGTTTCTGCTTTCTTTAGACTCAAAAGCATTCAACTAAATCGGCGAAGTACTTAATGAGAAACGCACCACCATATTCCAGATTTCACCCCAATAATCAGGAATGCATCATCGTCATCTCAGCTGTCGCTTTCATAATCACAAACACTGGTTCGTTGGCTTTGTACTGGAGCGTGCTACCAGTTGTGCCATGGAGAAGGACCAGTTAGGATGAACTAGATGTAAAAACTTACTTTCTTACTTACTTACTGGCTTTTAAGGAACTCGGAGGTTCATTACCGACCTCACATAAGCCCGCCATTGGTCCCTATCCTGAGCAAGATTAATCCATTCTCTATCATCATATCCCACCTCCCTCAAATCCATTTTAATATTATCTTCCCATCTACGTCTCGGCCTCCGTAAAGGTCTTTTTCCCTCCGACCTCCCAACTAACACTCTATATGCATTTCTGGATTCGCCCATACCTGCTACATGCCTTACCCATCTCAAACGTCTGGATTTAATGTTCCTAATTATGCCAGGTGAAGAATACAATGCGTGCAGTTCTGTGTTGTGTAACTTTCTCCATTCTCCTGTAACTTCATCCCTCTTAGCCCCAAATATTTTCCTAAGCACCTTATTCTCAAACACCCTTAACCTGTGTTCCTCTCTCAAAGAGAGTCCAAGTTTCACAACCATAAAGAACAACCGGTAATATAACTGTTTTATAAATTCTAACTTTCAAATTTTTTGACAGCAGACTAGATGATAAAAGCTTCTCAACCGAATAATAACAGGCATTTCCCATATTTATTCTGTGTTTAATTTCCTCCCGAGTATCATTTGCGACTATTGTGACGTGTAATAATACTTACAGACTTGACAACTGACCTTTCGAACAAGCTGCAGCGTGTGCACAATATGTGTGTCAGATTCATCAGCATGCTCACAAATTTGACCACATTACACCCTCGTTCAAATCTTTATCCTGGCTGCAACTTAGTAACCGTAACACTTCATTCGCTGTATCTTCTGTTTCGAGTTCTCCACACTTCTACTCCAAATTATCTTCGTTCCCGGTTTAACTACTTATCCTCCAATCACAATATAAACACCAGGTCACAGGAGAGCCAAATCCTAGCAATTCCTGCCCATAGAACATCCCACTATTCATCCTCTTTTACTGTCTCAGTCCCCCGTGAATGAAATTCTCTACCTCGGAAGATTAGGGGCTGCCAGACAATAACCACTTTCAAGAAAAGACTAAATGATTTCTTACGGGGGCAGTCAAATTGAAGTTATAATTGTGATCGAGTTTAATAATTTAATTTCATTTAGGTATGACTATCATTACTATTATTATTATTATTATTATTATTATTATTATTATTATTATTATTATTATTACATTATTTTATTGGTGTTGTGAAGATAAAAATAATTGTCATTGTATTATATTAATTATGTATTATATTGTCTTGTATTGTAGTATTGTATTGCTTTCAATTGTATTGTATTAATTATATTATACTCATAGCATTGTAGTAATTTTCTATCATACTGGTTGAGTGGAAGAGAAGGCCGAATGGCCTTAACTCTGCCAGTTAAAATAAACCATTATTATTATTATTATTATTATTATTATTATTATTATCATTATCATTTATATTTGTTACTGTTGCTCCAAGATATTTGAACTTCTCCACCGCTTCAAAAGATAAATTTCCAATTTTTATATTTCCATTTCGTACAATATTCTCGTCACGAGACAGAATCATATACTTTGTCTTTTCGGGATTTAGGCTACTTCCAAACCTATCTCTTTACTTCCTCCCAGTAAAATTCCACGTAGGCTAATTAAAATACTACTAGGTTCAAAAAGTTCCCGGAATTTTACTACCATTTTTCGTATTAATATATAACAAGGGATATTATACATTTGTTTTGTTGGTAACATTCATGATGTCATTTCCTTAAAGTTTGTTGATAATGGCAATTATTGGTTTTGAGTTGTAGGCATTTGTTTATCATAGTGTTTTGTTTGTTCGTCGCATTTTGTAATTATGTCCACAGAGCAAAGTACAAACATCAAGTTCTGTGTTTTGCTGGGGACATGATCAGTATGGCTGATGAAGAGGGTGATTTCTTAAACAAAATGAAACTGGTGCTACTTGTACGACCCAGTCCCTAAACGACAGTCATCTGAGTGGAAATCGAAAACATCTCCTCGGAAGCAAAAATTTCCTAGGGACACTTCCAAAGGCAAAGTTATTTTTAATGTTATGTTTTATTTAACGACGCTCGCAACTGCAGAGGTTATATCAGCATCGCCGGATGTGCCGGAATTTTGTCCCGCAGGAGTTCTTTTTCATGCCAGTAAATCTACTGACATGAGCCTGTCGCATTTAAGCACACTTAAAGCAAAGTTATGTTGGAAGTTTTCTTCGACTCTCAGGGTCTCATGCACCATGAGTTCATTCCAGAAGGTCGTACTGTAACGAAAGAATTGTACGTAGAAACCCTCCGTCGCCTCTGGGACGCAGTGAGAAGGAAACGTCCAGAAAAGTGGGTAGAAAACAACTGGTTCCTTATGCATGACAATGCACCTGCTCATCGCGCAATTATTGTAAAGAATTTTCTTGCCAGGCACAACATAACTGCTTTGGATCACCCACCATACTCTCCTGATCTCTCACCACCTGATTACTTTCTGTTTCCCCGTCTGAAAAGTCATCTGAAAGGACGGAGATTCAATGCTGAAGAGGTTATCGCAAACGCGACGAGAGCACTAAGACGGGTTTCACAAAATGGCTTCCAGGCCTGCTTCCAGGAACTCTACACGCGTTGGCAAAAGTGTGTTGTTGCGGAAGGCAACTATTTTGAAGGGAATGCTGTAGAATAGTGTTTAAGGTACGTTGTTTCTATGATGCTAACAAATTCCGGGAACTTTTTGAACCTAGTATGTATATCGTAGATTACTGTTGAAATTGATGAAATATAAAAATACTCAGAATTGAGCTTCTACTCAATTACCATGGCAACAAAATTTTCATCGCGTGCTCCCTTACAGAGATATAATCTAGATAGTAACCAATACAGCGGATGTTGGTTGGAGAGAGAAAAAAAATATATATATACTTTTTTTTTGTAATTGCTTTATTTTTCCCACTGTGTATTACGTCGAAACTAAGAAGAAAAGCCCTGAGTGCGCGCGTCCTTTTGCTCCCTTGCTCAGTCTGCTGCCCAGCGGAGGAGAGACAAAGCGAAAAAGGCAGGGAGAAGCCATAAAACAGCCGAGTCCAGTTTATAATTACGTTTCGTGTGCTGCCGGGAATTACAGCTCAAAAGCGGCTTGTTGGTCTGATTTCATGTTCGAATTACATGGGACTTACAGGACGGGAAGGTGTTTGTCTGAGGAAGAGCGTGGCACAGGTTCAAATACCGGAAACTTGAGTGCGGTCAGTACTGGACATTACCTTTTAGGTTCTCCTACCATACCACCATTGCATCATATCTATGTCATAGACAGCTTCATCGTCATTTTGTAATCACATTAATTACCATATTTAGACGTTCGTTCGTCCGTTCCTTCTAGCCTTATAGATCTACATTTATATCTGTCCTCGCTAACATGTAAATGTACCGCTATCCCCTTAAGCCAGTGATGTCAAAGCAAGCGCATTTTTATGACCTTGACGTCGTGCGCGGGCATTAAGCGCTAGGTATGGAAGGAGGAATAAGTAGCCTGTTGGATTAAGAAAACAGTGGTGCACAAACTTCAAACGGAACGTGAAATTTTATGTCGTTATTTTTATATGGCTTCTTTCTGTTTGTTATTTTCTATATTGTCTGTAAAACAAAAGTACTAACACCTATTTCTTAGCCTAATATTGCAGTTGTGTTTTAAACGTTAATAACACAATAAAGAGTAAACAAGGAATATTCACACAAATTCCATAATACCTACAACTATACTGTACTAAGTGAATTAAACAGATCATTCATAAAGAAAGTGATATCCCAAAGAAAGACACTGAATATGACATGATAAGTTGAAATTGATATTGATGGTATCTTTAGCCTTATAAAAGTAATCAAATAGTACTTTATGCAACGAGCCTATAATGAAGGTAATTAAGAAGTGAGTATGGATATTTATGAAACGAGCGCAAGCGAGTTTCATAATTTTCATACGAGCTTCTTAATTACCATTATAGGCGAGTTTCATACGACTTTTTATGCTCGACCATATTTATAACTTGATATTATTAATTTTAATTGTATCTGACTTTCAGCAATGTTCCGTATGTTGTGAGATGTGCGCAGACGCGAAAGTATTGATTTTTTTCCGAGGAACAGATGTCTACATTGACCTTGCTAGGCCATAAGAACCTACAGAGATAGCATTGAAATTAAATTAGACATTGAAAAACGAGATGACAAATTGAATTTATTTGAATATTATTTACAATTAACGCTAATTATTATAGTAACAGAACATAACCTTCTGCGACAGTATTGGATTTCCAGCCTCCGTGACTTTTCGCTAATTCTCTTTCGATTGCATATCCGAGAATAATCAATACTTGCGGTTTTATAACTGTAGAAAGCTGACCTGTCATTGGCTGAACAGTTGTAACCTGAGTCGTCATTGGCTGAAAGACCTGACCTTTAATGAGTAGGTGTACTTTAATGACTTGCATTAAAGGTCTGCTACCAGGTGTGTAATTACTACGTTTCGGCATGGTCGAGCATAAACAATATTATAGTACAAAGCAAAGTTGCCTAGGTATATGTTTTAACTGTAATTAATATTACATAATAAAACTCTTATCGCATTATGCTTTTAGGTGATATTGGTGCGCAACTTTCTGTTATCAGAATATTAAATTATCTCGAAATCTGCTGAAGCTATAGAGCTGACGTTATACCATCACATAGGCATGTATCTTCTGTTTGTGATTTAACAGTATTTGCTTAATTAATTCATTTCCTTACAAACATTTTCCATGCGAATATTTTCAAACATTTTAATACATTATCTTCAGTAATACGTATTTACGATATATTAGATTTACAAAACATTGTTCAGTATCTGTAAGGCTACGAAACAAACATATCTGAAAATTTCACTTTTCTGCAAAAAAGTTGAGAAAAAATATTCCTTTTGAATAAAAAATCAAACTTGTGAAAAATGAGCATTAAAATTAAAACTTACATTCTTATAATGCACTTATACTTCTCAGGCAAATCTAAAAATTACCATGGATACAGTTTTAATAAGTTCTCTTCCCTTTATCTATTGAATCAGTGCTGGCCATCCCTGAATATAGCTCGATCAAGCGGCATATACCACCTCTTTCGTCTGTCTCTTTCCTTTCCGCTGTAAAGCGCTCAGGCTCTCCTGGGCTCTAAAGCGCGCGCTTGCTCCTATGGGCATCAGTTGACATCACTGCCTTAAGCCATACAGGCATAAGGAGACATGAAGGTAGAACTCCACGCTTCTGTGACGTCGGCACTAGGACGAGGTGGTATGGTCGGCCACAACGTTCCGACCGCCAATTATCCCTGGGAAAGACCTGGTACACTGCTCCGTCTATTTGGTAGAAAGTCAGTGTTTATCTACTTAGATATAACACGCATATAAGTCCTCTGGAATCGGCAAATATCATCTTTTGGTAGAGCAGTGGTATTCAATCTATGGTACGCGTACCACTAGGGGTACGCGGGGTTGTCTCAAGTTGTACGCATTCCTCTGATTACGTATGTAAAAAGTCTAACATTTATTTTATTATACTTGTTTATAATTATTGCATTATAATATTATAGTTTCCTTTACAATATCAACTCTGGTTTTTTCTTCCTTGAAAAACATTTTACGTGAATCATTACTATTATTATTGCATCAATAATAATAATAATAATAATAATAATAATAATAATAATAATAATAATAATAATAATAATAATAATAATAAAATAATAATAATAATGATAATAATAATAAAATAATAATAATAATATAATAATAATAATAATAACATAATAAAATAATAATAATAATAATAAAATAATAATAATAAAATAATAATAATAAAATAATAATAATAATAATAATAAAATAATAATAACAATAAAATAATAATAATAATAAAATAATAATAATAATAATAAAATAATAATAATAATAATAATAATAAAATAATAATAATAATATAATAATAATAATAATAACATAATAAAATAATAATAATAATAAAATAATAATAATAATAAAATAATAATAACAATAAAATAATAATAATAAAATAATAATAAAATAATAATAATAAT